>NC_056743.1:739471327-739771327 GCF_019279795.1 Protopterus annectens
CCCCCTCAAAAAAAAAAAAGTCATAACTGAGCTTTTGTTGCTATTAATTCATAGTTGTCATCTAACTATCATGCTAGCTTTGGCAACTGTCACAAAAGTTTTGTGGCAGGTCATCTTTTACTACCACACCTTTTTTAGATCTAAGTTTGTTTTCACTCTGTTACCCAGCTTTGCAGAAGATTAGTAAATATTTGGGCTTTGCCTGCACCTAGCTGTTGATAGTAGTCAGAGCTACAAAAATAAACACTACTGACGTTTCTATATCTGATTAGTCCCATTATCCACTATATCTGATTAGTTCTGTTATCCAGTGCACAAAGTCCAATCGATACAGATTGTCTAATCAATAGAAACCCACGTGACAGCCTACTGTTTTCTGAATTCTTATGATAATTCTCATCACTACTCTTAGCTTCCTATCTGTCATTCAGTTTTCCCATGTACCTTCAATCCTGAGTCCCACGCTTTATTCTCCCCTGGCCTCCTTGGTATTTATCTGTTTAGAAGCCTGACCGGCTGCATTCTGAATGTACCAGGTGCAACATGTTCCCATATTCCTCTTTAGCTTTAATCTGCTCAAAGAAGTATGTCAGTCCAGATGGAGGAACTTGAAATACCCTATTCAGAACTGTTACTTACCTGCTAGTCCATTAGTTTCACAAGATTCCAACAAGCTTACCCTGAAGAATTCCTTCCATCAGTGTCTGTGCATTCCTGGAGGCTTAGTGAGAGAAAGAATTCACAGATATTTCATAGTGTGTATATTTTTGCTTGCACTATACCCTATATGGTATGGTATTGCTTAATTTACTAGATAAGTGACTATATATTTTATTATATATCATTGCACCTTTTCATTATTGCAACATCTGTTTAGTTATGTCAAAATATTTTTTTAAAAGTATATATTCATACTCACATACTTATATCAGACCACATAGTGATTCGGAAACACTGCAGTTGTCATCTGACACCTGTGCAGTAGGAAAGACCATTCACTTTAAAGAAATGTTGCTTTACCAGGCCACCAGCAAAGGTTCTAGTGGCCAAACACAGTGTAAATTTGACCTGGATATGTTAACAGTGTAGGGACAAGAACTGATTTCTTTAGGAAAGCTAAGTGCATGGACAAGTAACAAGGCAGAATTCATTTCACCCCATTTTGATAGTTCACAACAAGTGACTAAATCCAGACTTCCGCAACAATGAAACAAACATTACAGTGGGATGGCAAAGACTTATCCTTACATTACCTTCTGACAACGAATGATATCCAGTGAGCATCAGAGAGCCACAGCGGGTAGCAAATAACCGAAGTGGAAGATGTTTGGATCAATTAATTTCTTTAAAAAAAATAAAAGAAGATGTATGGTCTCAAGAAAGACTGGAAATTTTGAGATATGTAGATTTAGAAGCATTGCAAAGGACTCCCAGGCTTGCTTAACCTGATATGCGAATAGCGCGCTCCGCTAATGCGTCCATCTCAAGTGTCATAACATAGTTAGGTAGGGGGATTGAATCCTGCAAATGCTCAGTGTGTGTGAGTGAGGTTGGTGTGTGTGTAAGTCTGTCGGAGAGAAATGTCCCTTTGAACCTATGACTCTCTTCAAGAGGAATCTTGATGAGTGGATGGGAGATCATAGGTTTACCCCGACTATCACTTCTGTGTCACTGTTAGACAGAGGCACAGTATACTAACCTCAAAAAAGGGCATAGCAAAATTAATTTAAAATGGGTGGCGAAAGCCAAACACACTCTGGCTAGGCTTATAAATGCCCTAGGGCAGATAGCCTAGTATGAACCTATGAACCTATGACCCTATATAGAAAAACATTCTAATCAGTGTGACTAAATGAAGTGCCAGTAAATATGAGGTTATTTTATTTATGTATTTATTAATAAAGCTTTGGGGGGCACATCAGGCCACATTGACTTTTTGTTCTGAATATTTTTTGGATTTAATTGAACGTCAAGAAAAGCTGAATCTAGCTAACCACATTTATTGATTTAGTAAAATAATGCTTTTCCAGAACCAGGTTAATATTACTATCAGAATATATGTCTTTTGTATTAGTATGCAATATAACACAACTAAGCCCACTAAAACTCGTATGATTAATTACATTGACTCATTTAGGAAAATTATTAATGCAAATATAGATTTAAAAATCTGGTTTGATCTTTTAACACCATTCATAGTTACAAAGAGTTATCCACATAAAATATACAGAGAAATAATTAATTCCTGGGAACAGAAAGGATTTGTTTGTTGGTTTCAATGTATCAAAGACCTAAATGTTCTGGATATGCAAACAATAGAAACAACATACAAAATTCCACAACAAATTGGCTAACTATGTAAAGCATTCTGATGTATTCCCAAGATTTATGCAGAATAATTAGTAATTCTTCATTTAAAGAAATACCTAAACTTACAAAATACCTATTTGAAGTCATATATAATGATTATGACATGGGAAATAGTATTTTGAAATTTTACAATATATTGATAAATTATAAAACAACACCCAAATCCTCATATTGGAATTATATAACAAAAGGACACTCGTTACAGCTGACTGAAGAAATTAAATCAAATATTTTATTATCAATAAAACATACATCCTTTACACAATACTTCAAAGTGTTCAATTGGAAATGCTTGCACAGAGCATTCTTAACTCCAGAAAGAATTACTAAAATTAATTATTCCGCAAAGGGAATATGTTGGAGGTGTGAGCAAATACACAATGCAGATTGGAATCCCATTTTTTTTCGACTGTGTTAAAATTAAGCCATTTTGGAATGGTATTACAAACGTTTTACAAGCTTTATTTAATGAATTATTTAACTTATCTAAAGCTCTAGTATTATTAAATGTTTATGAAGGTCCTCATTTGAATGAATCAAATATGTATCTAGTAGGGACAGTACTTGCAATCTCAAGGAAGTGTATAACAAGCAGATGGAATCCAAACACAATACTGACTTTGGAAGACTTCTACAGCCTACTGAAGACCACAGCATTGTTGGAAATTAAAATTAAAGAATTAAGGATTCATCCTAAGCCATTTATTAACAGTCCATGGAAAAAAATCATTGATTGACACTTTACAATAACTGAACAGATACACTCTGATAACTGGATTGTTATACCTATAAAGTAATTGTATATATTGAGCTCTGTTATAGTGTTAGGCAGATGTAAATAGTGTACATAGTTATTTAAGATGTTACATAAAAATACTATGGAATTTATTCAACTGTATTTGAAAAATAAAAAAAAAATCTTTTGAGAAATAAAAAAGAATATATGTCTTTGTAATCCAGAGAAAAGCATTTGATAATAACCTTTGAATCTGCCAGAAGTATATTGCTGTGTTTAATGTGTTGGTTATAACCCTCATCTGTTTTTTGGGTGTACTCTTTATGGTTATTGTTTGAGCAGAACATCAAGTACGGCTTGTGGTTGCAGTGCCGTTCTAAGGTATAAGATGTTAAGAACAGGTAGCTCAAGCAGGAAGCCAATCGTTACATGACGCAAAAATACAAAAACAGCTCAAACAGCCCTTCAAAAAAAAAAAAAAAAAACTTTTTTAGGAATTTTGAGGGCTGTTTGAGACTTTCTTGTATTTTTATGTACAAGATGGAATTTAAGCAAGGAGTTTCTGCATTTTATGATTTTTTTTTCCTTTTTATATTGACTCATGCAGTTGATCTCCTGAAATGATAATTGGTTGGGAAACCCATTTTTTTTTAAGAAGACTTCAGGAAATGTATTTTTCCAGACAGGTTTCTGCCAAATTAGTGAAAATTTGGTTAATTGTCAGTTTCACATGCTTGAAAAATATCAAAATTATCTCCTTTCATTGGTGGAGTTTTTTATTTTTTCTTTTTGAGATGGCAAATAAGTAGAATTGCTCTTCTGATGCATATGAAGTATTGTTTCAGGTCACAAACCATGTATATGGATCATTCAGGAAGATGTATAGTTATAAAAGGAAGTATGGGTGGAACACAAACTGTACTGGCAAGTGTATAGTATCCTTCTGACTCCACTATATCTGAACTTGGGGAGGTTGTGGCTGAATGTGTACGTTTTTCATGATGGGGTATTGTTGGTTGTAGGAGACTGGTATCTCATTACACAGTGGGGTGAAGTATCTTAGGGCCAAGGTCAATTAAAATTCCTGCATTGTGATCTTATTTCATGATGGTTTACTGAATTATAGGTTTTATGGACTTATTTCTTATCTATGACTTTCAGTGGACTGTTCCAAGGTTTATTCAAAGTTTTCTAAAATTCTGAAATAAAGATGTGTTCAGAAGCCTGTTATTTTGTGCATTCATTTTAAACAGTGCAAGTAATAATATTTGATTATGCAATATTGGTACTGTCTTTGGTTAGTGAACAATAGCCATTGTTAGGACACTGACTATTCAGGACATCCTTTTATAGTTAATCTTTTTTTTTTTCTTCAAGATTAGTTTGATCCTCAAATGCAGCAGTAATTTAACTGCAGTCCAGAAAATACTGGTGACTGTCTGAGATAGTTGGAGGTGTTTAAGGGATCCATAAAACAACAGTTAAGGAGATATACGATAGTATGCAGAAATTTTGACAGCAATGACTGAATGGCAAGATTGGGTATGACAGATGCAGGCATAGTAAGCAAGAGGTGCTAAAAGTCTAGATTCAGACACTGAGAAGGTTAAATTGAAGACAATTAAACACTTGGATATGACTCAGTATTTTAAAAATGGTTATCTCCATTTCAGCAATTTTGACAACTCCCCTAAGGCCCATCGGTCTCTCTTTATATATCTTAGATAATTTATGCTGGACAGAATGGTCCAACAAGTATGGGAGCAGAAAGCATTTAAGTTGAATCTTTCATGATTTGTGTGTCCAGCTTTATGCACCAGGAAATAGTGAAGATTGCTCTGAAGATCACTTACACAGGTTTTTACAAACCTTTACTCTTCCCATATTAATGGTAGAGCAAGTAGACAGCCTGTTGGTATCAGATGGAAGAAATTATTTGAGATGGTCTAAGTAACATGCCCTTTGCAGACCACCTCAAGGCTCTATCCCTGTATTCAATGTCCTACAGGCCGTTGAGGGGAGATCTGTCTCTGGCATGCGAGGTATTGTCATGCCCACTCTGATGGACTTCCTGCATATCTACAAAACAAACAGCACCAGAATTACCCATTCTAAAGGCATAAACCTTGCCTGTGATATAAGTAGGGCCTGCTGGCGAGACAGGTGTGTATCACAGAGACTACCCCTTCTCTGCAGCAGGCTTCCCATACACGTGAAGCAGAGTTTCTCCCTAACCCAATTCAAGTGTGACTTGGACATTTGGATGGGGAACAGGAAATTCATCTCTGGTTTGCCATTTGTGTCTCTAATGGACACAGGCAGCATGTAAATAGTTTATCTCCAAAGTCTCTTCTTACACTTATCAAGGGTACGGGAACTTGTCAGAGATTTGGGATGCATGGCTAGGCTTAAAAAAGGCCCCTGTGGTTGTTAGCCTATTTAACACTATGATCTTATAGGAGTGTTGGCTTATCTCCCCAAGGGGAAGTCTCCTGACCAGGATGGGTTATCATGTAAGCTTTGCTTGTTATGGGGGGGGGGGGGTGTTAGCTATATTATTGCAGTTGATTAATGAAATTCTGAAGCCCTGTTATGGGGAGTGAATGTTAGCTGTATTATTGTAGTTGATTAATGAAATTCTGGCAGCTTTTGCTCTTGTACCTTTTTTTTTGGCGGGAGGCCAGTTTTTTCTCTAAGCCTAAAGGAATGAAGGGACCCTCTTTATCCATACTCATGACTCATACAGACCTATTTGTGTGCTCAGTTGGAATTATACAATACTGGTAGCACTCTTACCATCCAGGCTGAACCCTTGCTTCCTAACTCAATTCACTAAGATAAGTGTAGTTGTGTTACTAGGGGACAAACATTTTATAATGTTATTAAAAGATTGTTTCTGATACAAGATGCTTAGCACTCAGAGCCACTTTGATGATGCCAAAAAACCTTTGATCGTGTGAATTGAGAATATTTGCTGACAGTGTTATATTTGTTTTTTTTTTCAAGGTTTTACTCCCTTTAAACCATATTAATAATGGGGTCTCTCAGTAGGTTAAGGTGCGGAGTTATTGTAATTTTTCTGATTATCCAGAGGAAAAGGGAGGGTTGTCTGCCATTCTCTTTGCTGTTGGCCATTTTTTTTCTTTTCTATTTTTTGGAACAGTTGGCAGAAGCTGTTAATGGGTGTTAATGTTGATGGGCAGGAAAAGAAGACATAACATTTCTTTGTACATGTTTGATCTTTCAGTTTATTTAGTTGATCCTGAGTGATATCTTTAGAAGTTATTCAATTTATTTGAACTGTTTGGGGAATTTTCTAATTAAAAAGTGATTTAGGAAAGATGCACACCATTGTGATTACCTTTGCCTAGTCTCTGGGTCTTAGAAATAGGTACCCTCAGTCGTGGGACTGTGAATTGATTAAATATCCAGTGTTTCATTTAGTGCCCTCTTAATCTGAGATCATTAGAATTCCATACACAAAACTGAGGGATAAATGTGAGAAATTAGTTTGTAAACCGAGGATGCAGCTGTTGTACCTTGATCAGAAGGTGTTAGCTGTGCTAATGGTTTTGCTGCTATTGGCTCTTTTCACATTTCAGAATGTCCCACTCTTTTCCTGGTATGCAGTTTTTTAACTGTAAGGTGTAATGGGAAAGGGTTATGTTGCCCAAGGATTGCAGGGCCTTGTTATTGTCAGATTTGAACTTATACGGCAGTATGGCCCAGCTAAGACCTTTTTTTTTAGTTTTAACATGTCTTACATCCTGAACCAATGTGAAATAAATTAGTTTTCAGACAAATCTTCTTGTTTGACTTCTGGCAGTAGAATGTCAACTAACTTCTCATGTTGCATAAAACCATAAATGACATATTAAATGGACTGCTGAAGTTATGAGCATCAAACTTTGAAGAGATTTGTTAGCATTCATAGGTAGTAAAATTGTGACTAATAAAGCAGTTCATTTGTTGTGATGGCTGAGTAGACACCTACAAATTAAGTCTTGGGACCTTTTGCTAGGTAAGTAATTTTTCATGACCTTGGAGGCATTACCATTGGTGGCTTGTCTTGAGATGGGTGGGTTATTTCGTTTATAGGAGCTTGAAGTATGTTTTTGTGGACATAAGGAGACCTTTACCCTTGAATCAGGTGATTCCACAGTAGGTTAGATTCATAACGAGTTAAGGCAGCAAGATGGCAAACTATCGAAGTGGGTAGTATGTCTTACAAACAGTAAATTTCAGCACGAGAAGGGATTAAGAAACAAGTAGAGGACAGCAGGGACAGACTTTTGAACAGGTATATTGTTCCTTTTCCTTAGAGAGTGATATATTTAGCTCTGTGCTGCTCGATTGTAAACATTTAGAAGTTTTGGCTTTAAGTATTTTCATAGATACTTTTACACCCCAGTCTGCATGTTTCCAACCAAAATGTGGTCTGTACTTGCATACTTTGTGGGACTTTGTAAAGCTGTGTCTATATAAAGTGCATTTGTTAAACTTTCTGATTGATTTATGGCTGAAGCAGATATTGCTGACTGTTATTATTTTTGTTAGGAATTCCAAAAATGGAGAATTTGGCCAAGGATGAATGTTCTTTGTCGACTTTAGTTTTGCTTCTATCCAAAAATGAAATCATCAGGAAATGGAAGTTGAAGTACCCCCACCCCATTACTAAATTGTATGCTTTGTTACATCATTTGGCTTAATACACAGATGCATCCAATTGGGCACAGGGAAACAACTAGCACAAACCTGACTTAAAAATTAATTGTGAATTATTTAAATGTTTGCCTTGTCTTACAGCTTTGTCTGAAGAAGTTTACACTGTTTTAAACGAAAGCGTTACATCTTTTATATTTTTTCTACATTAAAAATCTTTGTCTTACATCATCGTGCTTTGGATTTTGTGCTTGTTGGAACCTGATCTGCCAGACTTTTCACATTTTGTGGTTTGCTTTTTGCCTTTTGGTTCTACAGTACCAGTCATTCAGTAAACATAGACCCTGAAGAAATACAAGGAAAATCAGGTACATTTCTTTAGTTTCGCAGAATGTACCAGATTTTTCTTGTATTTGGTATGCCCTCCATACATACCTCTCAGCTTGTTAGCTCTAGAAATGCAGACAAAGCCTGAACTAATGGGGGACAAAGGCCCCAAAATAGGGACAGATTATAAATGTTGCTCTTATAAACTTAGAATGCTGCTATAATAACAAAATTTATGTTAGCGTGCATTGTCTGTAGGATAAGAAGTCTGAAACTCAAATGTGTGTCATTATTTAGTGACTTCAGTCCTCAGTGATTTGTCAGAAATTTTATGAGGAACAGACCAAAAAAATATTGAGGCAAAAATCTGGACATTCTGTGGAAATCTGTATACTGAGAGGTATGCCTCAGTAGTATATATCAATAGAAAAAATTCTGGTCGCTCAGTGGTAATTTAGCAGTCAGACCTTTTTTTTTTTGGTATATGCTTGATTCACAATAGGCACACTGGTTGAGCTGTCCAATCAGCGTGCTCATTTTTGAATAACAATGACCTGTCACGGTATGATCTCTCATATTTTGAACCAACAGGGTGTTAATTTTTTTGTCAGTAGGTTTAAAAAAATCATTTTAACAGAAGTGACCAAAGATTGGGATTCCAACAATACAAAGGTCTGTTCATCTAGAACATAGATCAAAATTGTTTGCCTTATCCTGTAAATGAGTTGTTGAGATAATTTGTTGAGAATATTTTGTGTTTTCATAGTGCAGTAACTCAGTTGTGTCTAAAAGGTCCTACTGTTTTATCTGTATAATTTAAATTATAGCTTGAGAGGTTAATTTTCCTGTGGAACTCTTTAACTTTTTGCATTGGTGTGTTTAAGTTATCCATTTTCAAAGCAATAGCTAATACCCAAGCTGAAGCCTGAGATACAGCTATATCATACTGAAACATTTTTTTCTTGTTGTTGCTTAGTTAAAAGCTCAAAAGAAGCTTAATTTGTAATTCTACTACTGCTGTCTATAGTAAGTTCTGTTTCCTTTGGACTGAGATGGCAAGTTTAGATATAAAGGAGAAGCAAAAGGAACTAGACAAATGTGTTACTTCTGTATGTTTAAAACTGATTTACCATTAGATTCAGCTTTTGTTATGGTTGTTTGAGGTACTTCAACACTGAAATGTTGAGGAAAGGGAAGTCTCTTCAGCTGTCTGTGGCTCTGCCAAAGTATATGTTTCTGTTTTGCGTACAATTTGATTAAGGGAATTGTCAGTCCATTCTTCAAGTAAATCCTTAATTGAAGATAAGGCTAGATGTGAAGTTGTGGCTGTGAACTGAAGAATTTGTCTTTAACAGATGTTCACCCTTCTGGATACTTCTGATGCTGACTTAGCCAAAGTTCAGAAATAAAAACACTGAGACTTTTCGTTCACTTTCTCAACAGTAGCATTTGATAGTGAAGTAAATGAGTTGATTTTCTTTCTAGCATTATGTTTGATGATAATTTGTCCACAGAATGTAGTTCTTAAGTTTGAAAAGCCCTTCTATCAAAACAGTAGCACTTGTTCATTTATGACAAGAAAATCAGCATGCCCCCTTCTTTTCTGTCTGTTCTGAAGATTTTGCCCATTAGTTTCAGAAATTAAAGTCACAACTGTAGCTATTGATTCATGTTTCATACATAAAAAAAATATGGAGAATGCTGAAATGCAGACCTGAAATGGGGTGATGAGAGCAGGAAGGTAGGGGACAGGGTCGTAAAGTCTATTTGGATTAAGTGGCATAGGGGAATGAAAGGTAAATGGGGAGGATGAGATTTCAAGTTAGAGTACATGGGAAGTAATGGAAGGAAGGGGGAGGTGTATGCAGAGAAATATCAGGTGAAGGAATACAGGAGTGATGAAAATGAAAGAGTTGTCTAAGGATAAAAAAGGTAGGGAATTAGTGGCTGGAGTCTGATGGCATGACATTTGCAGCGGTCTGAATAACGTTGACTTTTCACAACCCTCCCCTTTTCTCCCTACCCATTTCTTTTGTCAGATAGATGGGTGAATTAAAGATAAAAGAAGACAAAGGAAGAGGAAATAATGACTGGAAAGGGTTTTAATAGATGAAATGTTGACTTAATAATGAAAAATGAGATATGGAAGAGGAGCAGGTGAGGATGGAAGCATGGGAGTTATACAAGAACTGAGGTGGGTGGGTCTGGATTGTAATTAGTAAATTAGGTTCACGAAATAAAAAACAAAGCGAAAAAAACAAGAATAGAAAACACAGCCCAGCAGTTCAGGACCCGTAATTAGCAGCGAACTTATTCCAACTTATTCCAAACAAGGTGAAATTACTGGCAAAAGCCAAAAGGTCTTTGAAACAAACAGTCTTTATTAAAACAAAATGATCCAAGCGCTTTCACCCGTATATTATCGGGCTTTTTCAAGGAAAATCACTAAGCAACATTGTGCACTTCTTTAAATAAATTCATACTGGTCACATGTTAAGATCAATTGATTAATTAGTGAATAGTCATTGCATCTTAAAGAAAACTAGTGCGTGTAACAAGATATTACATTTAATTTCAAGTTCTCTGTTACTTTCATCAGAGCATCTCTGAAAAAAATAGTTTCTATGCACTCGAACTTGTGTAGACTATTAACAACTTAAAAGAGTAACTCATTAAATGCTTATTTCATAGTTTGATACATCACATACATAAAAAATTGTTTAAATATAAATTTAAAAATTACGTGTTGATAAAAAATAATAAATAGAAAGTGTTGTAAAATATAAACTGTGTGTTATTAATTATGCCTGTGTTAAACTATACGTTTGTCTGATAATTCAGTGATTTCATATTACTCATTTTATACATTCAGAATTTAATATACTGTAAGCTTTTAACGAACTAATCTTCTCTTGTCATTAATTAAATAAACAAAATCACATCTAAAATCTTCGCTAAAGGTGTTCACCATATTAATTTATAATTTGTATCAAATCTTAATAAATATCTTAATAAAAATGTAGAATATAAGTAAAATTTGATGAAAATTAAAAATTAAAATATTGAACTATTTGTTCAAAAAAGTATATGCATGAGTTAAAACATTTGTTTATAATATGGCTTTAAAAGGAGTGGTAACTAAAACTATTTATAACCTTGCTTTTCTCATTTTTAGTACACTCATGATATTAATGGAATCATTCAAACCTGGAGTTTTTGTAGAGTTTAGTTTCAGTTGCCAATATAACTCACGATATTCTAGGGTTGTCTCCCAGTTGCCACCTCTAATGTCTTGTGTAACTTGTTCTAATACAAAGAACTTCAAGTTCATATTTTCACAAACCAGGGAGTGTTTATAAAAAGCATTGCTCTCTTTTTGTTTCACAACGTCATTAAAATGTTCATAAACTCTTCTCCTGATGTGTCGTTCAGTTTTTCCTATATAAAAACTGTTACAGGATAAACATATCCCTAGATATACTACCCCTTTTGTGGCACAGTTGTAGTATTTCCTAGCAGTGAAGTTAAATTTCCTTGAGGGAATCTTAATCTGTTCCTAGTTAATCATGGCATGACATTGCTTACAATTACCACACGAATAGGTCCCTGCTCTCCTTTTGTTTTTGTTACTTTCAAAATTGTGTTTCATTTCAAAGATCTCTTTCAAATTTTTGTTTCTTTTCCTGACGAAATGTGGTCTTTCTGGAATGAAAGTTTTTAATCCTCGTGATAACTCAGAATGGGCCAGTATTTAAAAATAGTGTCTTCAATTTCTTCATAATTCTTATTAAAAGTATAAATAAAACTACTTTGACTTTGTATCATATTTTCACTTCTACGCTGTCGTTGGTTGACTGTACCTACTCCTAGCAGGGGTGGATACAATGTGTCTCTTTTTTGGCTAATTTCCTGTGCCAAATCTTCAAATAATTTGTCTGGGTAACCTTTTTCTAAAAATAAGGTTTTCAGTGTTCTCACTTCCTTAAAATCTTGTAGGGTACTACACATTCGGGAAGCTCGAATTAATTGGCCTTTAATAATACCCTTCTTTTGGAAGTGTGGATGTCCACTGTTATAGTGAAGGTAAGAGTTAGAGAATTAACTTTTTCTGTATAATTTAGATTGGAAACAATGGTTTTCGTGGTCTTTAACAATGGTTACATCCAAATAGTGTAATTTGTTTTTATCTATGCTGTGGGTGAATCTGAAAAAAGCTGTTGTGTTGTTAATGTATTGTAAAAATTCACAAAGACTCTCCTCACTACCCCTCCAAAAAATACAAATGTCATCCAAAAACCTTCTGTAATATGCAATATCTTGATGCCATTTGCTTGAAAAAATGTATTTCTTTTCCCAGAAATATAGCACAATATTTGCATATAAAGATGCACAGGATGCCCCCATTGCCACACCCTTTCTTTGGCGGTAAAATTCTCCATTAAAATGTATAAAATTGTTTTCAAGGATGATCTCCATAAATTCTACTAATAAATTGATGATGGTAGCTGTTTGAACTGTTTCTGTTGCTAAAATTTGGTTGAACCATTCTAATCCTGTTTCGTGTGGGATACTAGGGAGTAGCTTAAAAGCTTACAGTATATTAAATTCTGAATGTATAAAATGAGTAATATCAAATCACTGAATTATCAGACAAATGTATAGTTTAACACAGGTATAATTCATAACACACAGTTTATATTTTACAACACTTTCTATTTATTATTTTTTATCAACACGTAATTTTTAAATTTATATTTAAAGAATTTTTTATATATGTGATGTATCAAACTATGAAATAAGCATTTAATGAATTATTCTTTCAAGTTGTTAATAGTCTACACAAGTTCGAGTGCACAGAAACTAATTTTTTCAGAGGTGCTTTGATGAAAGTAACAGAGAACTTGAAATTAAATGTAATATCTTGTTACACGCACTAGTTTTCTTTAAGATGCAATGACTATTCACTAATTAATCAATTGATCTTAACATGTGACCAGTATGAATTTATTTAAAGAAGCGCACAATGTTGCTTAGTGATTTTCCTTGAAAAAGCCCGATAATATACGGGTGAAAGCGCTTGGATCATTTTGTTTTAATAAAGACTGTTTGTTTCAAAGACCTTTTGGCTTTTGCCAGTAATTTCACCTTGTTTGGAATAAGTTGGAATAAGTTTGCTGCTAATTATGGGTCCTGAACTGCTGGGCTATGTTTTCTATTCTTAGTAAATTAGGTTCTCACAATGGAGATACAAAACCTACAAGCAGGTGGACAAAAGGAAGGAAGGATGGAATTTGCTAGATATTTCAGGTGTAGTGAAGAACAAGCAGATGGTTTTGCATACTTGCTGGATGTGTAATGAAATCACAGCATCAAGGAGATAGGTTGTGAAACTAATGGATCAGGTTGATAGGGTAAGGCAGAGTGAGCACGGACATTGTGCATGCAGGAAGTGTTTATATATAGTCTGGCAGAAAAGTGAAAGAGTGAAATTTCTACTCATGTTGACTTGGGTAAATAGCAAATAATCTAAATTGAATTAGTTTGTAAACTGGAGGTGAAGGAAAACAATTGAAAGGTTTTAAAGAAACTGGTGTATGAGAATCTTAAGGGAAGAAATAAATATGAGGAGATTGTATAGATTGATAGCAAAGAATGGTTGTAGAAGTAAGTGAAGAGTAGAGAAAAATTAGAAGAGGGTGAAAAATTAAAAAAAATATATATGTATTTATTGTAATGTTCTACGCTATATTAATGTCCCTGCAGAACTATTTGTGGATGTTACTAATATTTGTTTTGTTCTAAGCCAGAATGAAATGACTGGGGCAGGTATAGTGACATTATTTTGATTTTTGAGTGCACTATGTCTGCCCCATCATTGCATTTTGAAATGATTTGGTTAAAGTGTTTGAAAAACCTTTTTCACAACTCTATGTCCTCAGAACCTCAGATTATAATGTACTGAACTTTCATAGAAGTTCTTATTCAAATGTACTTAGGATCACCATAGTCAGTATTTCTGTTACTTTGAAAATTTCATGACAAAGTTTCTAAAGTGTTTCTTCCATTGACTGTGCCTTGTTTGTTTTCCATTTCATGATTTAAATAAAGGTGTAGTAAGCAATTTTGTTCTGCATATGCAAAATGGAATCAGCCAACTGCTTAGTCAATCTGTGTCTGTCATTGTTGTTGGCTTTTTCACTCTGAGAACTGTGAAATCCCAAAGGCTCAATATGTGTATGACCCAGAGTGAATGAAAGATGGCAACTGCAATTGACAGATTTAGTAAAAGAGTTGTGAGTTCCCAGAGATTCCATAGGTTTATAAGCCCAGAGGGTGGGAAAGTGAAGAGCTGCGTGTGACATCCCTCCCCAGGGTCAGTAAACAAGGACCTTCAATCTTCACCACTGACACCAGTGAGGGATGTTCACTTGGAACAAAGATAGATACACTCCGTATTTCCAGATGCAGCTCTATGCACTAAGCACAATTTCCCTTAAGAGCACACAGGGAACATACTCAGTCTGGGTTTCCCCCTCTGTCTCTCTCCCCAGACCCCCAGTAAGACTCCCCACTGGCACAGCTATAGAGTTGAGCCCTCAGATGAGTGTCCTATGCCAAGTTCTCTATCACTCTGTCTGTGAAACCAGTACTCTGTGTCCCTGCTCCAAGTAGCTGATACTCTCTTTGAGAACTGATTTTCTCCCACACACACACACACGCACACACACACACACACACACACACACACACACCTGGGAAAGGCTGGCACAGATTTACTAGCTATGCCCTTCTGCCAAGACTATAAGGTAGATACTGCCACCAGGACACTCCAAAGCCAGTTACTCTAAGGCTGCTACAAGGTTATCCAATTATACTGAGTAAAATTAATACTAATACAAATGATAGTGCTGCCCAATGCAGCAAGGCTTTGAGGAGTGGCCACAGTGTCACCAAATTAATATAAGTACTGTCAAAGGTTAAAATATTCTCTAAAACACCATAAACCTATAACCTATGAACCTATGAAAAGTTTAAATATATTTAATAATAAGTAATAAAAGGACATGGAAATACTAAATATCTTTTACAGTAAACACCAGAGTTTCAGTCACAGGAAATATTAAAAACACAGATGTATAGATTCACACAGATACAAAAGAACAGTACTTAACTAATCTCACTACATTTTCCTGACTGACCTAAAGAATTACTCTTCCCTGGTTACTTACTAAAGCAAGGCAAGATGGCATGAGTAAGTGATCCTTCTTTGTCAGGTTTCAAAAACAGATTGCACTGAGACCTCTGTCTTTCTAGCATTAAAACATCATTTCAGTGCTGTATTACAGAATTGCATCACATACATCTGGTCATCTGGCTTCTTACCCCCCTTTACTAAAACCTGAATCAGAATCTCACACACGTGTTATCATACACACAGATAGAGCTTTGCTAAGATGTGTTATAGGATCTGGAAGCCATAAAACCATTTCAACACTTCCACCCTTCCAGGTTAGCAATTAGTTCATTGCTAAAGACAATATAACAGGATTCCTAGTCTTTGTTTTCACAGACATTTCATCTCTGGCTGCAATTAGAACTGTAAGATACAATCTTATGGCCTAAACCAGGTGATTCAGTTTCAGAATATTTTTCAAAGTTAGCTGGACTGAGATTAACCTGTTATCTTCCAGTATCCTCTTTTACAATATATTCATTTCAATAGTCACAATACACTCTGACATACAAGTGTATTTCTTTTTCTGTCCAGCAGGACCCACTGTTGGTACATTTTTTAACACAAGCAACTTTACAAATACATTTTCATCACAAGCACCTGTACAAATCAGTTTGATATACAAATGACATATAATTCTTTACAAAACTCCAACTAACTATGCTGGCATATGTTACACATTCATTCCCCTACTTCTTCTGGCATAGCAGGCAATACCTCACATCATCATGCTGCTAATACATTGTTATGTGGGATTTTCCTTGGCAAAGTGTGTGTGTGTATATGTGTGTGTGTGTGTGTGTGTGTGTGTGTGTGTGTGTGTGTGTGTGTGTGTGTGTGTGTGTTTGTGTGTGTGGATGTATAACATGATGGGTAAGATGATGTAAGAGCCCGTGAAACAAATTCCTCAAGAAAGTATCATGAGATTTCCTTCAAACCTAAGCAAGGAATCTGAATATCATGGCAGTGTTGCAGAAGGGAAGAAATATTCAAGTCCTGCTTACTTATGGACAGAGTAAGGAATAAAACATATCCTCAAAAAAGGAAATGACCTCAGCCTGTAATCTGCCTTTATTATGGTAAGTGACTGAGATAGAATTTAACAAAAGGTCACATGCACAAAGTGAATGAATGACAGATTTAAAAGGGACCAAAATTATAAAGAATAGGTGTAAAGTAATCATAATCTGATACAAGAGAACAATGCAGTATTAGGAATGAAAAGAAATTTGGTAAAATTGTGTTAGAAAGGTTGTTGGCAGAAAGTGGGGATTGTAAGTTAATCCTGGATAAGGAGATATGACTGATCTTAGAGGTATGCCATGGAAAGGAACGTATGACTGGATTTATGGTATATTTATGTTATGATAAGAAAACATTAAAAATTTCAATAAGACAATTTAAAATTCAGGCATGAACATAATTCACTATATTGGCAACTTCACTTCCATCTATTCGGACCTTTTTATAGCAGCCCAGATTGTATTAATTTTCTAAGATAGTAATGGATTTGAGTAAGCATCTGAGGGCAAAGGAGATATATTCCCAATAAGATATTAGGTACCAAAGGGTAATGATGTCTTAAAAGAAGCAGAAAATAAATTGAAGATTTTAAAATCAAATGCTTCAGGGAAAAAAATAGAAAACATTTAGGGCTGAAGTAGGAAATGAACAGCAGTTTATATCTGGGAAGAAAGGAATCTGAGGAAAAAGAATAGTCCTGTGAGAAGAAGGAGAAGATTGCTTTGGTAATTTGCATGAAAATATCAGGAGTAAAAGAAAAATCACATCATCAGAAATTGCTCATTGTACATGTTGACATTACAGCCAGTAGAACCCCTACACACGTACATAAACACACCTCACAGTCAGCCAAACTAAAACATTTATACTACCTAAAACACACTGTAGGTATTTAGACTGTGGAGGGCATGACTCCTAAAACATATATAATCAACTCTGGCATCACATTTACATTGGGATGATTACTGATCAGGACACAGTATCGTGCAAACACCCACCTCTCACACTTTTCATGCAATCTGCACCAAGCTCTCAGATGTACACACTTGGCTGCTCCCCCCCCCCCCCAAAAGCTGTAAAGTTCAACATACACTGTGCATTTCACCAGTCACACAAACCCCTACCTGTGCCAAGCTCTTGACCACTCACCCCAGGCATAAGCGCCAGAGAACATCATGCTTCCAACTACTCACACGTCCATCCTTACACCAAGCACTCACTTCCCTTTGTCCAGCAAGCACCCGATCACTGACTGTAACCAGAAAAATTAACCAGAAGTTGCTGTGAAGTTTAATTTGTCTTTTAAATGCAAATAATTGCTGTATGTAGTATCTGTTTTGTTTAACAGAGTAGTAAGGAAGTCTTGCTGATAATTCTCCACACTTTAGGAGTGTTGAGCTTAAGCCCTTTATAGTTCTCTTTTTTGTTAACATTGTATGTTTTTTTTCATTATTATTACTGTTCCATTGGCTGTTATGCTGGTATACTGTTGTTATTTCTAACTAATAACATGCTATCAAGCACTCACCCAAATTACTACATAAACCAAGCTATCCTAGTCCTATATTTACCAGTGGCCTGACTATATACTGAACCCAAGCAGTCATATCCTTATGTACACCAAGCAGTCAACCACTTATTTTAATCACATAAAAAAAAAAAAAAAAAAAAACACCAACCAATAGCAGGCTCTTGACCATACTCACATATCCTTCTACCATGTAAGCCTCAGTCCCATTGTCTGAAAACTAATTGATGTCTCGCCCAGAGTTTCACCACTCTGCAGGAACCCAGACTTTGGAAACACAAAAAGTAATGTGCGAGATAACCTCATCCCTGTGGATTGAGGAAACATGCTCATGGAAATTAACCACTCACATTCATGTAACCCAGCCATTCTCTTAAAGAGTACATTTACTTGATGAGTATATGCAGCTGTTATCCAGAAGTTTTCTGAAAGCAGACCTTCGATGAGAAGTTCTGCAGTAAGTAAAGCAGCACCTGGAAAATAGTGTTTGTGCAAAAGATGTGTGAAAAGATGTAGCATCCTGATTTCCATTCAAGCATCAAGGAAAAGAAGGGGCCTGGGAGAAATGGAGAACTATCGAAATAGGCAATGATTTTGTAAGTGTTTGAAGACAAGAAAAGGCGACCACTAGTACCAGTGAAAACGCAAAAATGCATTAGTGTGTACAATCTCTATGAATGACAGTGTTAATAAAATAACATTCACAGTTATGTGTAACAGTATTACCATATAATAGATAAAAGCAGAAGACTTCAGAAAACAGTAACAGATGAAAATAAATGGGTAAAAATAAAAAAATAAAAGGAAGTGGTGGAACCACCTAACCACAATTAAACTGTGAATAATGGAAAATGAGTACAATATAACAGTATTGAACGTTAAGTAAGCTACCCCTGTTAACATTCAGTTCAGATGTACAGCATTCCTTTGAATTCAAACACAAATGATCTGTTTATATCTAGATCATTTTAAACATACAGTACCCTATAAAGTCAAACAAAATGATCCGTTAATGTTTAGGTTCAGTTTAATTACACAGTATTGCTATAAAGTCAAATGGAAATTGTCAGTGGCTGATCTAGATATTTGTAGAACGAAGGCACAGGTGGCTTGACAAATCATGCAGATATGGGGCAGACCTTGCTATTCATTGCAGTAGACTTGACTCTTAAAAAGAGGTGGCTCACAGCCCTGAGCCCATGACACAGGCAGTTAAAAATAAGCAAACTTAACATAGATATTTCAGCAGCAAGAACTAAAATGAATTAATGAATACAAAATCCTTTGAAATAAGGAATTTAGATGGTGCTCATAACAAATATGCAAAGGTAAAGTTCTGTACAAAGAACAGAAAAATAATTGTAAAGATTGAATACATAAAATAAAACTCTAATATTATTCCGTCTCAAAGAATAATAAAGCCTAACTGTGAAGCGACCAGAATATTGCGCATGCAGATGAAAATAAGAAACCCACACAGATATTTCCTCTGCAAGGTATAAAGCAAGGGCTGACTTTACATGTATGTTTTATCTCAAAATATGTTTTAACTTAGTTTTTCCCAGAAGTACTTGGGGATAACTAACTCATTTTTTTAATATACAGAAAAAAAAATCAGAAAGACTATTTGGAAGTAAACGATATCTTGTTGTACCTGCATACTTCTCAACTTTTACTTCCAGAATTACAGACAAGCAAAAAAAAAAAAAAGACAGAAAAGGCCCCAAATTAGGGACACGTCTTTGAATCTGGTGCTATCATCTTAGAACTCCTGAAGATGGTTTACTGTTTAGGAGGGATTGAGCAAAGTTTGGAGAACACATTAGGGGCATCCCTCAAAAACGTGGACAGTGGAGCAGTTAGCCTGGCACCTGGTTGTTTTTACAGGGCTGGGCTGAGAGTTTCCTGACTGTTCCATTTTATGTCCTTCCTGTAGTTACAGGCAAACAATCAATTATTTCCTTAGTGAGTTATATATACATCTCTTTAATTCCAGAAGAATAAACTTATGAGCTTTACACATTCTGTCAGTGTTAAGATACCTTATAAATGCAATTTCAACAAGACACTTTTTTAGACCACACAAACTTAAATATAGCTTAAAGATGTGTTACAGTCTGAATTGATAAAGGAAGAAAAAAAACAAGTCATGTAGTTTTAAATTAGTTTCTCTGTCATGGAATCCCACTGTCACTATTCTCCAATGATTCTGACAGGTTTGTTTTCCCATCCTTCTTTTACAGATGCAGAAAGTGCAGGCATTAAGTTGTCTTTTTTAAAGAATCAAGAATGCTCTTCTCTCTATATTTTCTGCTTTTATTCATAGGTACCATATTTCATGACATTCAGTTTTAGCTTCTCAATCAGATGTGACCAACAGTACTGTCTGTTCTCAAGACGCAATAGATTTATTGCCACAGTAAGAGGGAAAATGGCAGGGCCACAAACACCTTAATAAGCAGACCATACCTACTCCAGAAATTTGAATTGTAATAGGTCATATGATAATAAGAGACAATGAGACAAACTCCTAAGGAAAGTATTGTAAGAGTTGTAGAGTCAGAGTTCAGTGATCTAGTCTTCAGGCCCCTTGGTCATTGAGGAACAATGACTCCCTCAAATTAGTGTTGTAATCATGTTTACCAACCCATCTGTTTAACTGACTTTTATATCAGTTATACTTCCAGATGTCCTAATAGAAAAAGTAGTTTGTTTCACATTTGTTGAAAAAATTAGAATAATTTAGCAATAATGTCTGTGTTTTATTTATGTTCCTATTCCGTATGTATCCCAGAATAAGAATTAATGTAAACCCAGCATTTTAGACCCAACATTTTTTATGCAATCCTGACATTTTAAACAAAACATTGTTTTTATCTGTTGATGGGTTAATCCATGGAACATTTGCAGTCATGGGCCATGCCATTAGTCACTGTTACACAAAAAAATGTTAAGATTTTGCAACTGACAAGAAGAGACCAGAGCAGTTACAATGTACCTCTAACATAAAGACAGCCTACCTAGTGGAAGAAACAAGCTGCATAGTTAGCTTAGGTGTAGTGATTTTAATATGGTAAATCAATGCACATTAAAAAGTAAGAGCACCAGATATCAATTTTCTCTGTAGCAGCTCCATCTGTACAAGTGCATTAGATAGATAGTGCAGCATCTTTGTATAAAATATCCTATAACTGGTCTCACTCCTGGCATTATTTGAAAGGTGATTTCAGTTAGCTGGTGAAGGCTTTTTCAACTATTGGTAAGCCACAATGTGACCTTTTTTGAGTTGAGGTTGAGATCAAAATAGGACTAATGTATGCTAGGGAAAGATGCTGTTCTAAATGAAGTAGTTCTGAGATGCTAAATAAGAAACAGTACGTTTATGTTTTAGCATTATGTATCAGTTTAGGTGCCTTTCTTCAGGGACGAAAATGCATGCTGTGACAAGGAAGGATGAGCTTATGGTGAATGTAGCCTTTAATAATTGTTCCATCAGTTTAGTAATTTGAGCTTTCTCCTTTATTTTTCCAGTAGTGAAAGATGTACAGATTTTTGTGTTTTCTTCCCTTTTTCTGTAGATGTGACTAACTAAACCCCTTCCAGTGGACAGAGATAACACCTTCATCCAGGAAACAAAAAAATTGATAGATAATTGTCTTCAAAAGATCTTTAAGTTAAATGCTGATATGCCACTGTTGTCCATAATATTTACTATCAGCAGAGTAAACTAAATGAATAATTACAACTGTGATACTGACAGAGGAAGGGAAACCTTGTCAGATGGATTTCGATAGATTAGTGACCTCTATGAAACAAATGTGAAAAGGTTTTCAGACACTTAAACCATACAGTTTCAGAACTACTGCTAAAGTGTATTTACTGGGCAAGGTGTACCAGAAAGGTTACTGAGAGCCAACATGGAGGGAGTGCTCTTTTTAGTCTACTGCCCTTCCATTCTCTTTCTGATGCTGTCCTTAGCACCATCTGTGACCACTATTTACCTTGTCCCCTCCACCTTGGCTTTGTCGCTTTCTCTTCCCATTTTATATCTACTCTTTCTCCTTAATTTTTCAGTGGATATGCCCAACTTCCATTCGCTGTACTTTTGTCTGCTGTCTCATTTGTTGTATTACCATCTGCCCATGTCATATTATTCTCTGCCTATCTCCTTCCCACATGTTCCTAATCACGTTCTGGGCTCTCGTTTCATTTTTTAAGTCCCTCTTTTCCCTCTCTCATGTTTATAGTTAAAGTTCTATCATTTCTAACTCTGATATTTCTATGAAGCTTCTCCTTTTTCTATAGACCACCTTCTCCTCTGTTTCTGCAAAGTTATCCAAACAAAATCCATGACCTTCTCCTTAGGCACCTTTCCCTGCCCTTCTCCCTCAGATCCAGCCTGCACTTTTTTCTTCGCACCATTTTTGTTTCCTGTCTTGGATATCTTGCATTTTTAGCACCCAGCAAGGCCTTTCTACCTTTTCTGTTTTCACTGACCTGATAATAAATATTATACAAGTTAAAGGGTACTTACGTAGGTGACAGGAGTTAACACATAATGTTCTTTAATATTACCTGACTAAGCAACAACAAAAAATAAGCAGGAGTACTTCTGCATTCTGTACAAGGTGTCCAACACTTGCAGGATTTTACGTATCGTACCGGCCTCCAAACATTTTCTCGTGAATGTTGTATGTATCCTCCTCCTCTGCAAATACAAAACTTATTTTCTTACCCTTTTAAAGTAGTGTAAACTAACGCAATGTGCCTTATTTTACATTAACTATATCTGAGTGATTGTCATAAAACCTGAGTCACTGTCCAGTTAAATAGCCTCCAAAATAGCAGAATATGAAATGCAAAATAGTATTTCTAAAAGAAATCTAAACAGTAAACCAACATTTTAAGTAATTCAGTAGTTAACACACTTTGCTTAATAAACAAAGTAGATGATAATCTTTAAGTTAACTTAGTACATCTCATGTGAAACTGTAGGCCAAGATCTCAGCTTCCAGCTGACAGATAAAAATCTGTTGTCTACTCTAAACTGTGATCCTTTACCATTCCACTGCTAAAACTCTATGCAGCAGTACAAGCAGAGAACTGGAGAGGTGCTGTGATTCACCAAGAGAAGCTCTGTTATTATTGATAACCTGCTAGCTTCACTGAACTTCTGACTGGCTGGTATGCATTATGCATTTCGCAAGCCTCAACTGTGAAGTAGGCATAGAAATTTGAAAAAAAAAAAAGAAACAGCTATCTTGAGATCTCAGACTGCCGTGCAGGTATCTCAGAACAGATTTTTCTTCACACTGAAAATAATTTTGACGCACAGTCTTTATTGGTTATATCTGATTGCATGTGTATTTATGAAGAAAATTCATTTAACTTGACTCTAAGAGAAAAATATAAACATTTGAAAAAGATTAATCTGATTTGCTGTTGTGTTTTTTATTTCTTATAATTATGTATTTAATTTCAAAGGGGTAGCTAAAATTGCTTAGAATTTTTATTTGTGGTGTTTTAAAGACTGAATATCCCTGTCATGTCCTTACATGTTTTGCAAAACGTAATTATGTTTAATCAGAATCACATTTATTGGTCAAGTATGCACACATACAAGGAATTTGACTCCAGTTTCAGTAACTCTCCAAGTATGACTTACATAAATGACATACTTACAACTATTAAGAACAAGACAAACGACATACATGCAGCTAAAAAGAACAGGGTAAAAAAAGTAAATATACATATTTATTTAACATTTGTTTGCCAGGATAGTCTGACTGGACAAGTGTCCATTTTTATCAGAGTCCTTGGAGAAAAACTCCATAAGTTTACAGAGAGAAGAAAAATTTACAAAAGAGACAGTACAGAGTAGTAGCATACAGGTTGTAGACTTTACAGCCGTTAGTATACAATAAGAGGATATTCCTTGTTTTGGTTGAAAATACAAGTATACAGAATATACAAGAGTAGATAAGAACCTGGTAGAGCATTGCAAGATATTTCACAGTTGAGTAAGAGTATATAAATGTTTTTTAAGTTTTTCATATATACATTCAAGCAAATACATGTAAGAGCATATACACACACACACACACATATATATATATCTATATATATATATATATATATATATATATATATATATATATATATATATATATATATATATATATATACACATACACACACATGCACACATACATTAATATACATACACATATTTTATATATATATATATATATATATATACATACACACACACACACACACACACACACACACACACACACACACACTCATAGGTTATTGCTCATATATGGATAGGTATAGTTAGATGATGGTGTTTGTGTTGTCTAGGACAGATTGGGTGTAGAGACAGAGAATGGACGAGGCTTCAGGGGGTCAATTCCAGTTGCATAGATGGTTGGTGAAGAGGTATGTTTTAAGTAGACTTTTGAAGGCAGGTGTGGAGTTTTGTAGTCTGAGGTCAGGGGGGAAGGTTGTTCCATATTTTTGCAATTTTATGGGCATATAGTGATTCCCTGGAGTTGTTTTTGCATGTGATGGTTTCAATTAAGGCTTTGTTGGAGGACCAAAGTTGTCTATTTGAATTGTAGAAGTTCAGCATGCCAGTCAGGTCTGGGGTTTTCTTGGGATAGTACAGAATTAGATGAGCTAGGCTGAGTTGATGGTACCTTAATAGGTTTGGAAATTCAAGCCAGTGCAAAGCTTGTAGGGAAAGGCAGTGGTGGGATCGTGATTTGGCATTGGTAGCAAATCTAGCAATTTTGTTGTTAACAGATGGAGAGTTTATTAAGGTCAGTTTTGTAAAGATTAGTTAGAATTGGGGATGCATAAAGTAAAATAGATAGGAGGTGGGTCCTGGCTATTGCAATTCAAGATTCGGTGGTTAGATAACTTTTACAGCAATATAGAGAACCTTGCTTTTTGTGAACTTTAGTGAATATACATACATACAAGGTGCAAAGTGCAACCCAGTGCAAGAAATACTGAAATAAACTCTGAAAGAAACGAGTATTAACAATATGTAAATAGTACAGCAAAATCCGCAGAGGCTTGAGAAAAAGAATATCCCAGCATAGCAAGCATCATCTTCATATTAAATAAAATATTTTTTTTCTGTGGCATTCAGTTATGTGATGGTATGTGTATATATATATATATATATATATATATATATATATATATATATATATATATATATATATATATATGGGTTCATATCTATTCATCGAAATGACATTACATCGACTTTCATTACATCGACACCAATTCGCCGACAGTACTGTTCATCGACATGCGAATTCATCGACAAGTCATTTCAGCGACAACCCGGGCTGAAATATCGCTGACTAGGAAAACGGAACCTTACAGCAATCATGAAACGTTACCGTACACTGACTAGGCAATGGAACCTCATACATTGCCGGACAGGACTAAATAAGAAGCATCTGTAACAAGACACATATGTTTCCCCAAACACTCCCCAGAGTATATATAAACAAATGTAACACGAGGAGACCCTACACCATAGTAGTATACAGGTATGTTAACTGTCCGCCCTAATAAACAACGTACACTACACAGAAGCATTCGGGATCCTAATGCATTACTGCTATACAGCGAAGTAATTGCTCACTGAAGTAAACAATGTATAAACACCACAGCTACTTGACTGTCAGGCTAGTGCCTACCTAATGTTGTGGACATGTACGCTACATCTTCAACAATCTAGCTATACCCTCCACGAACTCGATGTCAGTGTAACTGTTCATATTAGCAATCAGAGTCTGGAACCGTTGCTGACGGTAAATAAGTTTCCTACGTTTGGGGGATGGTGGGCAGCCTGTAGATAAACGTGCCGCAGCTCGTCTACCGGTTTTGTTCGCGACAGAGTGTGTGTAGTAGGTACCGTAAATCATTACCCCTATCACATAGTAGACATTTCAACCTACGGTGCCATGCTTCAACCTTGTTCTGGGTTCGGGGCAAACACATCTGATTCAGCTCATAGACATTCCAGAAGCTGATAGGGAATAGCGGCGGAAATCGCATGGCAGACGTAAATCTTGTTTGGAACTTACGTTTCTTGCCATAGATGTACCAGTCTGCAAAGTACTGCACAATGTCCTTGCCTTCCTTGGGGAATGTACTCTTAAGTTCCTCAAATGTACCCTTCACCCTATCTTCGGGTAGGAACGCCAAAGCCACAAGTGATTTAACAGCCAACTGGAATTGCTGTGATTTGTTATACATGCTAGCTAACCCTAACGATTGTATCTTCCGCCAGACATTCTGGCCGAAATGGAAAAGGCAGCCCTTGGATCGTACTTCAGAGAAGTTGATCCTCACACTCTTCATTGCGGCTATTTCAAAGTCGCACAACACAAATTTCACATCAACATTTAATCTATTTTCTGTCAACAAATGGAATATGCAACTCCACAAGTAGTTGTACGCTTTCAGCGACTTTTTGGACATCAACGCATAGACAAGTGGGGCAAACTTCATATCCTCTCCGTGTTGCAGTATGCCATGTATACTATACAACTGCCGTATACACACACCTTTATTGAAAAAAGTGCCATCCATCAACCATATGGTTGATTGGCTAAGGTCACGCAGGTTATCTGTGGTACTAAATGCTACCACAGTTGTGTCTGTAACCCTATCTGACATTGCTTTGTGTATGAACACTCCTGTCTTCAAGGTGAACTGACTAAAATCGATGTTATCTAGCGTCAGTTGTGCCTGTGTCATAGGGCCGCGCCGCAGCTTCCTCACCCGGTTCACCTGCTGTAACATAGCGGCTCTGCTTGGTAAACTATCTATGGTAGACAATGATGTTGACGCTACTGCATCATCTACCACAAGTGAAGGTGTATCCTCGCCATACCAGCCCTACATTTCAACTCACTACACACAACGCATCGCTCCATTTCACCCAGGTCAGCGGAATGACAGTGTGGAACGGACTTTTGCAGTTTATCCCCGTCAGGTAGGTAGTGGGTCACAGCCCTGCCTTTACAGTGCTGTGTACATTTATATTTACAGGCCCAGTACCGGATACTGTCCCTTGTCCTCTCTAGGTAATACAAGTAGTTATCTATAATTAACATAGGTTTCAGTCTTTGAGACCGTACAGTGGGGTAGAAACATCCTATCTCACCCGGGGCAGACTGGTATGTGCTCGCCATTTTGTCTGGTGCTTAGCACGGTGTGTTTCCGTTACATGGTAATTTATGCTCAGCGCTACGTCATCATCAGATCTTCTCCAGGTGTATGAGTGGGATCGGAGTTGTATGGTGTGTGGTTCGTGCTTTAACCTTCCGGGTGATTTGTCGGTGATGTGTGAGTCGATGAATTCGCATGTCGATGAACAGTACTGTCGGCGAAATGGTGTCGATGTAGTGAAAGTCGATGTAATGTCATTTCGATGAATAGATATGAACCCATATATATATATATATATATATAGTAGGAGAGTTTTACTCCATTACTTCAATAAAACAGAAATTCTAGGTCTGTTATCCTATACTGAAGATTTCAGTTACTTAGATTTAGGCCATGCAAGTATTTTGTTGTGCCCACATGGATATTACACAGTATAACATGGTTGCAGCCACCTAGTCTTATTCAGAATAGTTTGTCTTTGAAGTCTTGCCTCTGGGCAGGCATTTTCATTTCTGGCTAGATATAAGAATATTGGTTACTCTGTCAGAAGTTCGAGGCTCAATACTGCACGTCCCAAAACTCCAGAAATTTAAATATAGTTCAGAGAAAGAAAAGTGAAAGGTAAAATTTCCCATTACACCTTAAAAGCATTGTTGTAGAGGGATGAGCACTCCCGTGTACCCCCTGACATGGGAAACTATCTCCCCAAACTCTACTACTACTTACATATACTAACTTTGAGGTAGGTGTACCTCAGAAATGGTGGAGGGGCTTCTTTGAGATATAGCAGTTCAGAACCTAGTAAATATTTCCCCATATTTGCAATTACATTTTTTTTGATGTTGTAAGGAGTACATTTGCCATTCTCCTACTTACAGTGGGACCCCAAAAATGATGAGATCTTTGTTGTATAAGTGGCAGAGCCCATCTTAATTTGGAGAGCAGATTTATGTGGAGGTATTGCAGTGTATGATTTATAAGAATATAATATTTTAGATAAAAACATTGCAGTATATGTAACATTATTTTGCATTCTGTTTGCACTATCTTGAGCAGAGTGAAGGTCAGGCTTTTGTCTTTAACGTAGTAGCAAGTGACTTCCTCCCACTTCCTCACTCCCTCTTCCCACACATGTCATGTGGGTTTCCATTTTTTTGGGAATATCCAGTAATTATAAATAAATAGTTTTGAAGTTGTGATGCCTGTGCGCTTTCTGAATTAAAAATTACTTAGTTTTGCAGGTGGGGAGGTATCTGAAGTCTAAAGTGATCAGGTGATTGAAGCATAATTAAGAACCAAGTGGGTGAGTGTTTAAGCAAGTCATTTAGTAAGTGTTGGAGTTTGAACTTGTAACTATAATGGAACCACAAGATTTCTCATAGCTGTAGACTGATTGTAAATATGTGTGCCCATTGTGGCCACTGTTTTCTTTCATCACAGAACTGTCATCTCTGTTAACATTTTGTCTAAAGTGTTATCAGAAATCAAAATTTTGCAGCATAGGTTTAACTCGTGCTGAATTTCCGCTTATGGTGGAACTTAAAAGAGAAGTCTGTGCAAACTGTTTGCTCATTGTTTGCACACTTAAAAAAGTTCAGAGAACTGATGAATCTTTGTTACTGATTGTATATGTATCTGTAGTGTGCAGTGTTTTTATCTTTTGTTTCCTAGGGAATTCCTCAGGGTCTCCGCGAGCAGATTCTGCATCAGTACGAACGTACTCCTGCTAGTGCCAGTCATTTCTTGTAAGTATGAATGAGGATATGCAAAAAAAGACTTTAATATTGCCATCAGTGCATCCATTTTCATAGAGTGGCTGCAGTTGCAGTCTGTACGACGAAGGGCATTTTCTTTGGTAGTCACTCTGAAGCTGACAACTACAGCTAATACAGCTCACATTCTGCTGTACATGAGCATTGTATGTAGTACATGTAATATATAGTTAGTGACATACCAGTTAGTAATCCAAAGTAGTATTACTTAAATCCTGCAGTTAAATTTAGTAACACAGACTGGCCCTGGAAAAGTGCATTTTCAGTAGCAGGTTTCTTCATACTTTTGCAAGCTAAAATAAGTTTACAGAAACACGGCCTCTCTACTGGTTTGGGAATGCTCCAGTTATGGTTAAAGCTGATCTAACAGAGGGACTGTGCACGTGAATGGGACGTTTCTCTTTTATGCAGGAAAGGGGTGATAACAGTAGTTTGAGCTTAGTGTATTTTTAACCTCTGATGAAGTCGGGGGTATAGCATTCCTATTAATACTCGCAGGAAGGGAAATCGTCGTTGGATATTGTACTGTTGTATGCTTGGCAATGTGCATGCGCTGTCTTATTGCCTCATAAGCAAATGCAGCAAGAGGGAACAGTGGTCCAGTTGACAGGATAATAGTCACATGAGCAGTGCCTCCTGCACTATTCTAGTTGCATATAGGAGATGCAGAAAGGGGACTGTGCTGTAATAAAGGAAACCATCCAACAACAGGACACTTTGAGAGTATTAGGCTACATGGTTATGTGAAAGGGATTATGCCAGCTAGAAGAAATGTCTGGTCAAAGAGAAGAATGGAAAAGCATAAACAGAATTTAAAAAAAAATGCCTTTGTGCTCCATAAAGGTTGCATGTATTTATTTTAGGATTTAAAAATGCAATGCTGTTTACCAGGGTCAGTCTAATGTGGACTTTGTCCACTTTCAGCAAGTTGAGAAGTCCCTGGCTAAGGTACTAATTTGTTGTGCCCTTGCTTATGTTTGGCAAAGTCCATGTTTAAGGGTCCACTGATTACTTATACAGCCCTGAATAGTCTGAGTCCACCTTTTTGAAGAGTGTCTAGTACTCTGTATCACTGACCACTTGCTTTAGTCTTTGGTTGAAGAGCTACTAGTTGTTCCACAGCCAAACTTTAAACATCTAGCAGGTGATTTTTGGTCAGTTTGATTCCATTTTTGTGGAATAAATGGCTCAAGTAAAACTAAGGCCTTGTTTAAGTGGTATTTTATCTTTTTAAGGGATGACATATGTGAACCCAAATAGAAATTTTTGTGCTGTCACAAATTTGGTCATTTTTTTCTGGCAGATGTTTATTTGAAAACCATGTCTTCTTTCATATATTTTATGTTAACTGTTGTTTGTTTGTTTAGAGATTTAAACACTTAAATGAAGTGTGTCATAATTGTTTGGGTGTCTTCCAAAGAAATTAAAATAGATTAAATAAAAAAGTCTTGTGTACAGAACTGTATATATAGACAGCAAATTATGATTTTTTTTAGTCTCTTAATGTTTTATTGTACTCTCATCTTAATTTGGATCCGCCCACTATATATTTTATTTCATTCATTTTTCCAAACCTCTCTTGCAAATTATCACTAGATGCCTTTTCCCTCTCCAGACTCGATCAGCCTTAATGCAGTTGACAATGTGCACTGGGTAGCAAGTAAAGACAAGAAGCTAAGGGGAGGTGGTTGATCTGCTTTTCATGTTGTTTCTTTGTTCCTCTCTTTTCCATTAGTCTTTCTTAGCGAAAATGGGTCACATGAAGAAATTAAGAGACATACAGACTGTTTGTATGTTTTTCATGGCTGTCCTGTCATAGACTACTGTAGTTATGTTGCCAGTATCAGCTCTGTGCCTTCACTGAAGGTTAGTCACATACCTGCCAGTTATCAATCCTCATGTTCTGAGTGAGAAGACCATTCTAGTAGGTGCTTAGTCCTACATAGTCCCTATCATGTTTGTTTCCAAACATAGATCGGGTAAACATTACTTATTTATTTACTGAGAATGCTAACAGTGGCTTGATAGCCATGGTGTTTAAGAAATGTTTCACTCCTGGCTACTCAACCACAGTGCAAAACTAAGGCTGCAGAAGTACAACAGAAGTAGGTTCATATGTAGAATAGGGAAAGCTGTAAACTTGTTTCAGTGGCTGTACAGCATTTATGTCAAGGGGCAAACTGCAGAAGTATAACTGCTTTTGTTATAGGTACACTGCAGTCATACAGTTCATACAATTGTTTGTTTAGTGAATATCAAACACCCGTGATAGAAGAGAATTCTGCTGTAGGCTTATGGCACACTTAGAAAGACTGCCAGTTGATTTATAGCTGCACAGGGGGATACAGTAAAGCATATGTACCATTGCTAGTGCATTATATAAAACAGTTGCATTTTAAATGTGTTTTGTTTGGGGCACACTACCATCATAGGATGACATGCTCAGTGTGACTCTGTCTCATAATTAAGTTACATGATATATGAACTGCTGCTCTGTGGCTAGCCTACTAGTCAATAAGTTCTAAATAGACAAGGGTCTAACTCATTGATTTGAATCTACCAACTTTGTATTCCTGATTACTGTTCTCAATAGAAAAATCACTGCCACTGTGAATTTTATTTGCTCACTAGTAGTAATAGCACTGTGTGCTTAAAGGACTACACGCATAGACCCGCGTGTATGGATGTGCTCACATGTAACTTAACCCAAAGGCCTCTCAGGCGCAGTCCTCAGAAACTCCACATGCACACAGACAAAACAGTTCCTATCATAGGTTCATAGATGTGTACTAGGCTAATGGCCCTGGAGCTTTTATCAGCCTAGCCCATAGGATTACCCTGGCATCGTGCCACCCTACCTTAGTTCCCAGTGCCTCTGTCGAGTAAAGCCACTGGAGTGATCCCTGGGGTGAATTTTCTATTTCCAATCCATTCATCAAGATTTCTGTTGAAGAGGGCCAGTGAGGTGCTCTGCTTGACATGTATGGGAAGCCTATTCCATAGCATGGGCGGCCTCTGGGTTATGAACCTGTCCCTCCAGCATGTTCTGTTGATTGTTACAACACAACACAACACAACACATAAAGCCACATCTCATTGTGTATCAAGCAAATAAGTTGAAACTCTCCACAACCTGATATTCTGGTCATAGGAGACTCCATTCTGAGACGCACTGATGTCCCTCTTACCAGGCTGGATAAGGGGAAGGTTTCATTTAGTTGTCTGCAGTGGCCAGGATTCACCAGATCGCACAATCTACTGTAATGCCTTCCTGGTAAGGTCAGACCACAAAATGTTCTCCTGTGAAGTAAAAATAAAACCTGGACTCCCCAGCTAAACCGGGAATATTCAGGAACTATTTTAAGGCTAACCTCCTGCTACTTAGTGAGAACGTGGCAAAATTTCAAGCCCTAATAAACCCTGAGAACACTTCTGCCTATGCAGAACTGTTCACAGAAACCCTGTACAAGCATGTTAATAGCTGGATAGAGACAGCTGTACCCACCAGAAAGAAGTACAGAACTAACTCAAAAGGAAGCCAGCCAGGTGGAATCACAAAATCTATCGTCTGTATAACAGAAGGAAGAAAATCATGGCAAAAATTAGGAGGTGCAGCACCCATCAGGATAAAAACACTCTCATCAAACTAAACAAACAAATTAGAGAACAAACAAAGTCTTCCAAAGCCAAATTTGAGGTAAGTTTGGCCTCTCAGGCCAAGGACAACCAAAAAGCATTCTTTAGCTATGTCCACAACCTCAAAGGCATTACACAGTTGTGTGCAGAGCTCATTGTAAATGGAGCCACCTATACTGAGCCAGAAGATATAGCAACACTACTGGATGACAAATTCAGCACCAGCTTTACTCCTTACTCCCCCTCAACCTTCCCTCAGGAAATATCATCAAATATAACTTCCCCTACTATCACTAGGAACAGGTCCTTAATGTTCTCTCTAAGACAAAGAACACTGCATCAGTGGGCCCAGACAGTATCCCAGGATGCCTTCTAAATAGAATGAAGCATGACCTATCAGGACCTCTGGAATTGCTGTTTAACTGTAGCCTCCAAACAGGCTTCGTGCCTCATGAATGGAGAAAGGCAACAGTCATCCCTTTGCACAAAGGTGGGCCATCTCCAGACCCTGGAAACTATAGACCCATAAGTCTCAATCATGGAGATGATCAATAGAGATATAGTAAACCTCCAGACACTGGACCCAACCCAGTTTGGTTTCATCAAGGGTAGATCATGCCTACTGAACCTGGTGGACTTCTTTGAGAAGGTCACCAAAGCAATGGATGAGGGCAAAATCGTTTACACTACCTACCTTGACCTGGCCAAGGCATTTGACACATTACCCCACTCGGGCATTGTTGACAAACTCAAGAGGTTAGGTACAAACCAATATGTCACCCAGTGGATAGCCAACTGGTTCACAGACAGGATCCAGGAAGTTAGAATTGGGGAATCCAACTCTACAAAGAGGCTAGTCACAAGTGGAGTCCCTCAGAGATCAGTCCTTGGACTGCTCCTTTTTTGGCATTTAATTCTCAGAAGTCAAGGCCAGTGTCAGTAGTCTCTGGCTGACTAAATTTGCAGATGATTGCAAATTAGGTGCTGTCATTGAATCTCACACTGACACATATGTTCTCCAGGAGGGGCTGACATAGACAAACAACTGGTGTCAGAGTCATGGACTAAAACTAAATGCCAAGAAATGCATAATAGTATCCTTTGGGAAGTCATCCATCCCTGGTAACTATAACACACCCCTTAGAGTTTACCCAATAGTCAGGGACTTAGGGACACACATAGATAGCAATCTAGCCTTTGATCATCATGTGTCTACAGTGATGTGGAAATCATTCTATGTTGCGCAACTTATAAACAAAGGTGTGGCATCTAAGTCCAAGGAAGTCATTGTTCCACTGTATTCGGTGTTCGTCAGACCTATCATTGAGTACAGTGCTCCCTTTGGTATGTACCTAACCAGGCATATCCAACAATTGGAACATCCACAGAGGTTCCTCACTAAAAGAATACAGGGCATAAGTAATATGTCCCGTGCAGACCACGTCAAGGCCCTATCCCTGTATTCTGTCTCCTACAGGCTTTTGAGGGGAGATCTATGCCTGGCATACAGGGCATTGTCAGACCCCACTCTGGACCTCCTGCATATCCAGAAAACAAACAGTACCTGAATTACCCATTCTAAAGACTTAAACCTTGCCTGTGGTATAAAAAGGACCTGCTGGAGAGATAGGTATGTATGCCACAAAGGTAATAATCAATGTTGTAAAGGCTGGAGCATATAAAGATTAAACCTCTGATAAATCCAAACATCAGGTGAAACAGTAATAAATTCTGTTTCTCCTGATGTTTGGATTTATTAGTTGTTTCATTGAGATAGATATGTATCCCAGAGACTACCCTGTCTATGGAACAGGCTCCCCATCCATGTGAAGCAAAGTTCCTCCCTAATTCAGTTCAATTGCAACTTGGACACTTGGATGTGAAATTGGAAGTTCATCCCTGGTTTGGCACCTATTTCTCTGATACAAACAGGTAACCTGTAAATGGTTCATCTCCCAGGCCCATGCTTACACTTATCAAGGGTATCAGAACTTGTCAGAGATTTGGGATACATGGCTAGGCTTAAAAAGGCCCTTGTGGTTGTTAGCCTAGTAAACACCTATGAACAAGCACTTAGGTCACTTACCCTAGGTACTTGAATGACCTAAGATGTACCAGTATCTCCTTGGACTATATGAAGAGAGGCGTGATTGAACTCTTAGAATGTGTCACAGAGAGGTATGAGCCTACCATTGAGCAGCATTCTGCTCTCTCCAAAGAAGAAGCCACAATACCGGCAGAAAGTTAGCAACTTTAGCAATTGGTTTAGCTACTATGTCATTCCAGAGGGGTCCAGTACTTGTCAGCCTGCGAGGACATGGTTGACAGACAGCACTACTTTGCCAGGGGATGGTCTTCACCTGTCACCTCTAAGTGTTCAGATATTAGCCCAAACATTATCCATCCTTATACTACCTTTTTTAGGCATTGCCAAGCAGAAAACCTTCCAACATAACAATAACTGTTCAGGACAAGCTAAAGGTGTTACTGCTCATTGCTAGGAGTCTTAACTAGAAACCGCACTCCCTATAAGCTCTTATTACCCTGGAGAATGCTGACATCTGTGTAGTTACTGAAACAAGGTCCAAAGCCACAGAAAGCACCCCAGCACTGCATGGCTATAACACCTTTCATACTTTCTGACCATTCACTGAACATGAAAGAGCAAAAGGTTGAGATGTATCTGTCTACATAAAGAATAAACACACCTCAAAACTGGTTAAACAATATGAAATGCTTGAGCTACTCCATGTCCAATTAGCCATGGAAGAAAACATTATCATATTCTTGCTAACCACAGGTCCCCCACCATGAACCAGGAAACCCATACATCATACATGAAGTTACTAGAACCTCTCACCATCCCGCCCAATACCATACTCATGGGTGATTTTAACTATCCCTCCATTAATTGGGAAGCATGCATGAACACTAACATGCAGACCCAAACATTTCTAGATTATGTAAATTTAAGTGCCCTGAAGAAGATTGTCTGCACTCCCACTAGGGGAACAAAAGTCCTAGATCTGGTACTCACAAATATGGGAAAGTGCTGCACCCCCCCCCCCCCCACACACACACACACACATACATACATGCAAATATGATGTCCTCACTGGCAAGATCAGATCACAAAGTGGCATTCCTTGAAATAAAGGTAAAACTAATCCCCACCACCTAAGCCCAAAAACTTTAAGAACTTCTCTAAGGTAAATTACGCCTTATTAAAGGATTACATAGCTAGTTTCCAAGCTCCCCCAAATCCTGAAAACATTGAAACTCATGCAGAGGTGTACACAAAAGCCCTGTATAACCATATAAACTGCATAGAAAAAGCAGTACCAGACTGAAATAAACCCAGGTCAAACCGCAAGAACAAGCCACCCTGGTAGACCACTGGTATTAATAGGTTGTACAACAAAAGAAAGAAAATCATGTCAAGAAGTAAGAGGGAATATGCAAAACAGAGCAGAAAGTCCTTCATTAATCTAAACAAGTGAATCAGGGAACTTGTCAAGTCTATGAAAGCAAACTTTGAAGTAAAAATAGCATCCAAAGGTAAGGATAACCTTAAAAAAAATTTTCAGTTGTGTCCGCAGTCTTATGGGCAACACCCAACAATGTGCGGAATTAGCTGTAGTTGGCATCACCTATACTTAGCTGGAAGATATAGCAAATCTGCTGGCCTACAAATTCAGCTCAAATTTCACCTCCCCATCACCCCAAGTTCTACCCCAAGAAATACATTCCACCACTCCACTGCCAGTTATCAATAAACAGTAGGTTACCACTGCGCTCTCTAAAGCTAAAAATATGGCTTCAGTGGGACCTGACAATATACCCAGTTGCTTCTTAAATCAGGACTTTTCAGGCCCATTTGGATCTCTGTTAACCGCAGCCTCCGGACTGGCTTTGTCCCGATAGAAAGGAAGACAACAACAGACATCCCTTGCATAAAGGGGGACCATCTACTGACCCAGGAAATTACAGACCCTGAAGTTTGACTAGTCTTGTTTGTAAGGCCATGGAAAGAATCATCATGGACCTATGAATAATGACATACAAAACCTCCAAACACTGGACCCTATCCAGTTCAGGTTTGTCAAGGGCAGGTCATGCCTACTGAATCTGGTGGATTTCTTAAGTCACTAAGGACATGGCTGAAGGTAAAACATTACATACTGCCTACCTTGACCTGGCTGACCAAGGCATTTGACACAATTCCTCACTCAGGTATTATAAATGAATTATCAAAACTAGGCATAAATCCCTATGTCACCAGATGGATAGTCAGCTGGCTCATGAACAGGGCACACGTGTTTAAAGTGGATGAATCCAGATCCAGCAAGAGACCAGTTACTAGTGGTGTGCCACACGGCTCAGTGCTGGGACCACCCCTGTTCGGAATATACTTCTCTGAAGTCAAGGCTAATGTGGAGGGCATCTAGATGACAACCTTTGCTGGCGACTGCAAGCTGGGTGCATTCACTGAATTCCCCAGTGATATAGCTATCCTTCAGGAGGGTCTAGGTCAGTCAGATGATTGGTGCCAGCACCATGGCCTAATACTAAATGTGAAAAAATGTATTATCATACCCTTTGGAAAGTCAAATATCTCTGCAAATTACAACATCAGTAGTGCACACGTAAGACTAGACTTAAAGGTGAGATATCTAGGTACACAGATAGATAGTAGCCTGAACTGTGACTGCCATGTGTCCACTTTGGTGAGGAAGTCCTTCTGTATGGCCCAACTTATAAGTATAGTATGGCATCCAGATCCAAGGAAATTATAGTCCCGCTATACTCAGCCCTCATTAGACCTATAATCAAGTACAGTGCGCCATTTGGCATGTACTTGACTAGGCACTTAAAGCAGCTGAAGAGACCTCAGAGGTTCCTTACAAAGAAAATACAGGATGTAAACAACATGTTTTGTGGAGATAGAGTAAAATCCCTGTCCCATTACTCTGTCTCTTACAGACTATTAAGGGGTGATCTATGCCTGACGTACAAGGCACTCACAAATCCAGCCCTGATGGAGCTACTACACATCCGCAAGTCAAACAGCACAAGTGTCACCTGATCTAAGGATAAAAATTTAGTCAGTAACTCAAAGAAAACATGCTGCAGAGAGAGATATGCGTTTCAGTGATTGCCCCTTCTTTGGAACAAGGTTCCTATTCCTGTTAAGCTGAGCCCCTCCATGGCCCTCTTTAAACGCCATTTGGATCAGTGGATGGGGAATTCTCACCTGGGGGTAGTGCCTGTGTTCTTTATGGACTGGGGCAGTCTGTAAGACGCTCAAGGTATAGGCACAAATCCATGCCATCCTCTTGCCCCTGGGGCCATATGTTGGGTAAAATTGGGTAGCCTTGTAAGGGCTGTTAAGCTTTTAGCCTGATAATCTCCTATGAAGCTATGTGTGGTCTTTTCACTTTCACCATGTTTGTGTGACCATTGAGTTGGTGTGTATAAGTTCAGGGAGTCCGGGGCTTCAGAGAGCCCTTGCTTTTAAAATATTCTTCTGGTTCAGTTCCCACACAGTTAAAATCATTGAACTGGATTCTTGTCGAATAAGATCTTGGTGATATGTACCTGAATCTTGTCCTGCATATGTGCATTCCAGTTCTACAAAATTCTAATTCAGTGATAGTTGCTTTGTAGGTACACTGCACTTACAATGTAGTTTTTTATTTTCTCCCCCAAGGCAGCTTGACAACCTATCCCCCTTGTACCCTCTTGACACTTTCTTCTTGCCTCATGCTGTAGGTGGATCCTTCCTTTCTGGGAGCACTGCTATAGTAGTGGAAAGGCATGAGTTCAGCACCATATGGGCATCACTGGCAACCAGTGAGGACTTTCCGTTTATTCTTCTACTTTACTGACAGTGCTTGCATGCTGAACTTTTGTAGTGCATGCAGGTGACAGCTCCTAGCCATCTTCTCATTTGCTGAGTCTGCTGCTTGAACCCCTGTCAGCTGCATCATAGTGAAGCCTGCAACCTCAGCTAGTGGAGCCAGACCCTACCTTGTGATTTTGATGATAAACTTGTGCTGATGCATAAAGTACATTTGCGCGGTTACACTGGTGTGCAGACATGCTTTATTAGCATTGTGTAGATGCTATACATGGGCTTTCTTACAATGACATTATCTGTCATCTGTTCTTGATTTTACTATTTGTTTCTGATTATGATTTTGTAGTGATGCTGGGAGTTTTAAGGACAGAATCATGTAAATGTAATACATGTCCTTCATGAGTCATTTTTAAAGTCTTAACCTGTAAGGATCTTTGCTGTTGGCCAAGTTTAACATCTGATCTAACTTTCAGAGATTAGCACCTTCCTCCATGGCCAGGCTGATGTTATCTTACCTTAGTAATCTTCATTTCCCTGATATATAGGTGGCGTTTTCTAAGAAAGAATTACAACTTACAAGTTCACTACGAGAGAGAGTCATCACAGTCTGGCACTGGTCCATGCCTACAGCTGAAGATCGCTGAGAGATAAGGATCCCACTGAAGACTCTCGTCATTCCTTGTCTTTATGATTGTACATAGTTTACAAGCAGATACCCTTGAAATGGACTTCTGTACATGGAAGTGAGGGGTCTGTTCACTACTGAGTATGCCTGCAGGTGTGATTGTATTGTATGGTATTGAATAGTTTACATATTTATATGTAATTCATATCTATATCTATATCTTTTATTTCCAGTTCATTTTATACCTAGAAACCAAGTAATACAAACCTAGTTGCAGTATCTGCCAGATGGCTAAACTGAAGATTTTAAACTGAAGGCAGGAGCCCTATAGGCATACGAAGCCATACAGAGGCTAGTGAACCCAAAAAGTTATCTACCATGTCTGCAGGAACACAGCAGCAGGGTGATGTGGGCATTTCACCTTTTTTAGGCAGAGTCCAGCTGATGGACATCCCATTGTAACCAATGGATCTATATTAGTTCAACGAAATGTTATTCCAGTGCACACCTATTCATCAACCCCTAATCAGCGAAAATTGCATCAGCGATTCGCTGAATTTACTAGAAGATCTGCAAATAGAAATCATTGAGCTCCAAGTCACACTAAACAAGACCAACTATCATTTTGTAGTCTTATAGCCTGTTACAGAACATCCTTTGCCTCCTGAAAATCACTTGAGTTTCATCAATCACTTGATGAACTCCCTGTAAACAGAAACTGCATTATTTTGGGAGACATTATCTCCCCCTTCAGTAAAGTGGATTAGTTATACTTCAACTGTAGGATTTGCCCAAGAACTCTTAGATTTAACAAAGACTCCCAGGCCAAGATTAACAAGCCCACTAGAGAACATAACATTATGTATCTGGTCCTTATGAATATAGCTTCTTCGTGTACTATTTCCCCAGTATCTCCTTCCCTGGGTTAACTCAGATCATACATTAGTGCCGTTTCACCTTCAAAATATGTAAACCTAATGAAACTGTTATCTCAAAATTCAAGGATTTCAGTCATACTAAGCTCATCAAATTTTATGACAGTTTCCAAATTCACTTATAGCAGAATCAGTCTAGATTTTGCCACAGTAAGTAATTTCCCTTAGACGAGTGTAGAGCACTGGCAGTCCCAACCAGATCTAAATATAACTGGAAATTTAAAAACAGACCAGTCTGATAGTCCACCAGCATAAATAATCTCTACAATTAAAAAAAAAACTCCTTAAAGTATACAGCAGATCAAAAGACCCTCATATCAAGGATAACATCAGAAAATTGACTAAAAACTTGAAAAATACTTTAGGGTCAACTAAAAAATCCCATAAATGTGGGATAAGGACAATTACAAATCCTTCTTTTGCTATGTTTGGAAACTAAGAAAGAACATTCAACATTGCTCTGAACTTGCTCATAATGGCACCTACTTTGATCCAGTAGACATTGCCAACATACTATCAAACAAATTCAGTGCAAATTTTGCCCAGGTGATGACTATCCAAAGCCCAATTATCCCTTAATCTTTCAGAACCCCTCCACCCATCATCATTAAAGCACACGTATCAAAGTTCTTTCCAAGACTAAAAATACTAACTCCATGGGATCTGGTAATAGAACTGACTGTTTAATAAACATTACCAAACAAGCCCTGGCAGACCCACTCCTTAAAATATTTAGCCTGTGTTTACTGACTTTGTCCCCTGAAGTTTAGTGCACAACAGTAATGATGCCACTCTACAAATGTGTCCCTACCACTGACCCCAGGAATTGTAGACTCATCACCTTGACAAGATTTACTTACATCTGACTTGCTAAACCATGATTTTAAAGTCTCATCGAGCTCGGCCAACAGCAGTTTGGCTCTGTCAAAGGTAAATCCTGTCTAATGAATCTGCTTAACTTCTTCAGAAGCATAACACAGACTGGCAAAAGCAGTCATTCTGTCTACAATGTTCCTTGACCTGTCCAAGGCATTTGACATCATCCCCATGCTAGAATGTTTAATAAGCGTAATGGATTGCAGATACACCCATGTGTTGTAAAATGGATAGCAAATTGGCTAAAAGATTGAACCCACATGGTGCATGTGGAAGGTGACCAATGGTGTCACACATGGCTCAGTGTTAAGATCTCTTTTGTTCAGCATTTACTTTTCTGATTTGAAGACCACGAACCAAGACCTCTGATTAACCATGTTTCCAAACTGGGAGGCTTTGTCAAGTTCTTCTCTGATGCCTGAGCCATTTAGCAAAAAGCTTACACTCATAAATACCTAGTATACTAAAAATAGGCTCAGCAATACTGTCACATGTGGTACTTACCCCATCCCTCATCATAAAGCACAGGCAACACCCCACTCCACAATTAAAATGTTATAAAGACCTTGGAAACTGGGTTGCTAATTTCATCTTCTTTAATAATTTAACAGCAGTGGTCAGAATGCCGTCCTACTTAATGCAGCTAATTGCTAAAGGAAATCATCCAGATCTAGAAAAGTCATTGTCTCCTTATATTCAGCAGTTATTAGACCAGCTATGTGGAAGTACGTTACTAGAAGTATCAAACAGATAGAAAGATCCCACAAGTTCCTGACTAAGAAGATCACTGTCTTAAAGATACTAAGCTACCAGAAAAGACTTGAAGCACTGTCCGTTTATTCAGTATCTTAAGGATTTATGCCTTGCCTTTCCTTTTGTGCCATTAGGGGCCCAGTTGTCCTGGAACTCTTGTATCTCCACAAATCAAATAATCCTACAAATACCAAGCTCAGAGGTCTAACTCTTCATCAGCAAATAAATAAAACACGAGAGACATAGGTTCTCTAGGATCTAAGTCTTTGTCAGCAGATACATAAAACATGATAGAGACATAGGTTCACTAAATCTTCATTAGAAAATAAATAAAACACAAAAGAAAGACAGGTTCACTACCCAGTGCCTTCCTCAACACTGCAATAAACTCAAGCTGCAAATTAAGCTGTGTAATGCATTGTCTTCCTTCAGACTATAGAACTGGATGATTGGATAGGTATTCACAAGGTCACCCCTGGCTTGACTGGCCTCTCTTTTAAAAAAAAAAAGGAGCTACAGTCTTAAGAGCGGGTACTGGTAAGGTATAAAAAGTCACAAGGCTCACTTGCCTTATATTTCTTAAGATCCATAAGCTTGTAAATAAAAAAGGAACATATTAGGAAGGAAATTCATCAGAGACCCTTGGGTACCAGCTGTGCAGAGGGGCTTAGACAGCATCCAGTCTTGATGCCTGCTGCTGTTGTTGATGCCCTTGATTTACCCCTCAGATAACCATCTTGCTTGCAGCCCCTAGTATGGTCTCACAGGACCACAAAGTAGGTCATATGCTTCTCATCAGACACTGTTCCTCTGATGGTCACTTCAACATGACATTTAGGTTCATAGGTACTTACTAGGCTCTTGATATGTAAGGACCTTAAAAAGCATAGCCTTACATTCTAATATTATTTTTTAGTCTTTATATTTTTAATAGATTAATCCAGAGATGGGATGAACAGTGGTGTGTTGGGACATTTACATTTTGATTTTTTTTGTTTTGTTTTGCTTTGGTCAAAAAGCATTGTGGTTGTTACATTTGTGACAAATGTTTGGACAGGTACATACTGAAAGGAGCATTATACTCAATGATCATAGTAAGTGCCAAGTAGAGTGGACCAGTTATATCTCTGGATCTGGGTGCAGCACCATAGATACAAGCTGTGCAATGAAAAGGGAATTCCTTACAACAGTGGACACATGGTAATGAAAGGATTTCAGCATAAGTTCCCAGATTTGTAATTATGAGATCAGTTTTCGGGGGGGGGGGGGGGTTGTTACCATGATTGTTACAAAGGGAGTCAATCTTTCTGAAAGATATCATTGTAAATTTCTTGCTGTTTTAGTCCATTGTTTTGACACAAAGCATTTGTTTGGGACAGGCCCTCTTGGAGGATATTGGTGTCCTCTGATGAGTTTATGATGGTACCAAGTTGGCAGTCATCTTTAAACCTGGTCATCCTCAAACTCTTAATATTAGTTTTGATCTCCAAAAAGAAAATGCCAAAGAGTGACCCAAGGACTGAACGCTGAGGTAGATTGCTAATGGCAGGTCTTTTGGAGGAGTTGAGTCACCACACTAACTTTATGGGTTCTATTTATAGGCCAATTTGTTATCCAGTGAGTTGCAAAGAGATTAGAATTTATCAGGAAGACTTTATCTATGATACCAGAGTGTGGGGATGATGTCAGACAACTTTTGGAGGTCTAGATATATGATGTGCACTGTTTTGCCCTTGTCCACTGCTTTAGTAACTTTGTTAAAGTAGTCACCCACTTTAAGTAGGCAGGACTTAACCTTGATAAATCAAAAATGGGTTGGTTCAAGAGTCTGTAGGTTGCTTATATCCTTATTTATTATTTTTGTAATGATCCTTTCCAAAGTCTGACAGATGAGATTGGTCAGGATTATAATTGCCTGGGTGTGTTGAACTCTCACATCTGTGAAAGGGGTGACTGTTGTTGTTCTCCAATTAAGGAAGTCTGTTTTGAAGCTGATATTGAATAGTTTCCTTTAAGGGATCAGACAATTCATGTTTCAGGCTGACCATTAGGCAGCCTGATGTCTGACACCATAAATGCAGTGTTCTTGGCCTTAGCACCTTGAGAACTTGTTCTTGGAAGATTTGAAGTAGGTGCAGGTGTCGGTATGTGATATGAGAGGATATCTGACAAATCTTTGAACGCTCAAAATTTCGAATGTTACATGGTCGAGACCAAACATTAGAAATTTTGAGTGTTGAAAGATAAACCGTACGGTGCAGATAGGAAGACTTTCCCTTTTCTGCACTAAAGTGCGGTCTCGGAATTGTTATATTTAACTAGGGGGGGTGTGGGGGGTGCAGGTGGGCTTGACCCTCTGCCCACATTATTAAAAGTGTTTTTTTCTTTTTTTACTTTAATGTCGAGCATTTGGTCTGGACCATGTATTGTTCGACATTTTGGATGTTCGAACATTTAACATAGACGCATATGAGAATATTAGAAAGGAGAAGGGTGTGAAGTTTGAGTTAAATTTGTCCACTAGTATATTGGCTATGTCATCTGGGTCTGAGTATATGATATAATTTACTGTTAAACACAATGCTATTAAGCATAGTTTTAGGCATTGTTTCTGATATTTTTTAACATAATTAAAGGAGGCTTTATGGTGATTTTTCACCTGGGTGGATATTTTAACTCGTATTTGGCTTTAGTTGATTTGATCTGGGTCTTGAGTTCCATGTTTAGTTTAACAAGAAAATTTTTGACATCTTGAGAGTTGGATTTATTTTTTGTGCAATGAGTTTATTTTTCTTTTATTATAAAGTGTATTTGAGTTTAAATACTTGGGATCAATAGTTCAGAGTAACGGTGAGTGTGGAAGAGAGTACAGGCAGGATGGAGTGGGTAGAGAAGAGTGTCAGGAGTTATTTGTGATAGACGAGTACCAGTAAGAGTGAAAGGGAAGGTCTACAAGAGGGTAGCTATGTTATATGGATTGGAGACAGTGGCATTGACAAAAAGGCAGGAGTTTGAGCAGGATGTGTCAGAGTTAAAGATGCTAAGATTTGCACTAGGTGTGATGAGGGTGGACAGGATTATGAATAAGTATATTAGAGGGTCATCCCAGGTTGGAAGGTTTGGAGACAAAGCTTGAGAGGCAAGATTACATTGGTTTGGACATGTGCTGAGGAGGGATGCTGAGTATATTTGGAAAAAGATGCTAAGGATGAAGCTACCAGGTAACAGGAAATGAGGAAGGCCTAAGATAAGGTTTATGGATGTGGTGAGAGAGGGCATGCAGGTGGTTGGTGTGACAGAGCAAGATGCAGAGGACAGGAAGAAATGGAAACAGATGATCCGCTGTGGTGACCCCTAACGGGAACAGCCGAAAGAAGATGATTTATATTTGGTTCCACTCTGGGGGTTATTTTGGAATTTTGCATTGTATTTATTTCTGCGGCGGACATACACATCTGTTTACATGTGCATGAAGTTCATCAGTGAAGGATTTTACATAAGCAGTAGAATCATCAAGATGGAAGGGGCATTTGAATTTAGCTGGCCATCACTCAGTTTCAGAAGATCAGTTTTCTCATAATCTCTGAATAACTGAGGTATTAGGAGTCAGTGCAGGCCTCACTCTTATTGCAAATGTAATTGACCAATGGTCTGATTTGACAAGGGAAGTTAAAATTGGTGGGAGGTAATATTTCCCTCTACTGGTATGGAGCAAGTCTGGGATTTTATTGCTCTTGGTTGGGGTGCAGGCTAATTGGTTCAGGAAGTCTGTGTTGCTGAAGTTCAGAAATCTCTTGGGTATACATCTTATAGGTTCATAGATAGGTACAAGGCTATTGGCCCTAGGGCCTATATAAGCCTAGTCAAATGGTACCCTGGCTTTTGACACCCAAGAAAATTATTTTCCTGTGCCCCTGTCAATCAGAGCCACAGAAGTGATCCCCAGGGTGAATTTCCAATCTCCCATCCACTCATCAAGATTTTTCTTGAAGAGTGCTAATGAGGAGCTTTGTTTGATATAGATAGGTAGTTTGTTCCAGAGTATGGGAAGTCTCTGGGACAGGAATCTGTCCCTCCAGCATGTTCTGTTTATTGTGGTGACAAGGTTTAGGTGCCTAGAGCATGTAGCTCAAGAGGGATTGGGATTTCTTTAAGTGGAGCATGTCCAACAGCTCTGGGTTTGGCATAGCTTTGTATGTTAGACAGAGATCGCCTCTGAGTAGGCGATATGTGACAGAGTAAAGCTGGAGTTTTTTGAGATGGTCTGCGTAGGGCATCTGTTTGAGGCCAGTAATCCTCTTTGTGAGGTGTTTCTGCGGCCTTTCCAGTTGTTGTAGATGTCTTGTGAGGTACATACCAAAAGGGGCGTTGTACTCTAGAATGGGTCTAATGAGTGATGAGTAGAGGGGAACAATGACCTCTTTTTTTCCTGGATGAGAAATCTTTTGTGATAAGGTTTGCCACGTAGAAGGATTTCCTGACTACTGTGGCAATGTGATTATCAAAGGAGAGACTACAGTGCACCTGTGTCCCAAGGTCTCTTATCACACTTTCGGTGTTAAGTAGACTATCGCCTGTGTGGTAGTTCATGGGTACTGAGTTTTTACCAAAAAGGATGACAATGCATTTTTTGACATTGAGCTTGAGGCCATGGCTTTGACACCAGGCATCTCTCTCAGTGAGGCCCTTTTGTAGGATGTCCACATCATTAGGAGTTTTGATTATGGCTCCTAGTTTGCAATCATCTGCAAACTTTTTTAGCCAAAGACCTTCTGTGTTAGCCTTTACTTCAGAGAAGTAGATACCAAACAGGAGAGGACCCAGGACTGAACCCTGTGGTGAAGTTGGATTTAGAGTCTGCTACTTTCACAATGTGGGTTCTGTCAGTAAGCCAGTTGACAACCCATCTTATGACATAGGGATTTATACCAAGTTTAGTGAGTTTATCTATAATTCCAGAATGGGGGATGGTGTCGAAAGCCTTGGCAAGATCTAGATAGGCTGTGTGAACCACCTTACCCTCATCTATGGCTTTGGTGACCACTTCAAAGAAGTCTGTCAGGTTTAGGAGACATGATCTGCCTTTTACAAACCTGAACTGGTTAGGGTCCAGAGTTTGGAGATTACCAATGTAATTGTTTATAAGTTCTATGACGATACGTTCCATAGCCTTGCAGACCAGGCTCGTCATGCTGATGGGGCGGTAGTCCCCAGGATTCGTGGTGGCTCCCCCTTTGTGGAGTGGGATAACCATGGCTGTGCGCCATTCAGTGGGCACAGAGCCTGAGGTGAGGCTATGATTGAACATGGTACTTAGGTGAGGTGCCAGTTCTTTCCGTAGTTCGTGTAGAACTCAGCCTGGGATGTTGTCAGAGCCCATGAATGCTGTGTTCTTTGCTTTGGAGAGTGTGTTTTTTTTTACCTGTGCAGCCATGATTACAGGAACTTTGCATTCTTCCGGTATAGAGATGGGCCCTTTATGGGGTGAGAGAGGGGTAAAGTTATCACTGAACCTATCTGCCAGGATGTTGGCAATATCAGTTGGCTGTGTATATTTAGTGCCATTGTGCTGTAACTCAGAGCAGATCTGAATGTTGCCATTGAGATTCTTGACAGAGCTATAGAATACTTTGTGGTTGTCTTTAGAATCAGTGGCAATTTTGTTTTCGTAACTAGCTTTGGAGGATTTTTATGAGGGATATCAGCTTCTTACTGAGGCTGACCATGGAGTTCCTCCAATCATGGGATTTTACTCTTTTTTGCAACAGTTTCTTTCTTCTGTTGTAAAGTTTGTTTATGGTAGGGGACCACCAGATTGGCTTCCTTTTTTTGGAGGATAGCATTTTGGTACTGTTAGGGATTGTACGATCCATGCATTCGTGTAAGTGCTTATAAAGTGCATTTGAGGATGGATATAAGTTTTACACTTTATGGTAGGATGGTTGAAATCACCTGGGAAATAGTGTTTGGCTTAATGTATAGGGACCCATACTAGTTATTTAGGAGGTATGGGCTTGGGGGGGGGGGGGGGATAGAGGTATCCTATAGTTGGCTATGGTATGACAGGGGGGTTTGTTAATAGTAAGTTGGATGTGGAGTTCCAGCTTATTATCTTGTCTGAAAAGTCTGGAGATGAAGTGTTTTTTTTTTTAAGAATATGGTGAAACTACCATCTTTAGCACCTTTATCTAATGTGTTCGGCCTGAACGTGTGCCAGGTATTAAAACCCTGCATTAATACAGTGTTTACAGTGGCCTCGAACCAGGTTTGTGTGATGGGTCTATCAGAGTTTTCCAGGTTAAGGGTAAGCAGTGGAGTTTCTGTTAAGGCTTCTGGTTTTCAACAGCAATCCGTTAATGTTATCTGGATTCTATATATTTATTTTGGAAGCTTTAGGCGACTAACATTGTCTAAAAAGGTACTATGGGATTGGGTAAGAATTTAGGTAATATACAAAAGCCTTTTGGGGTGAGATATGCAGTCAGTCCTTTGCAAAGCAGTTGGGACTGTCTGCCATCTCTTTCCAGGCTGATATATATTGTACCTCCTTTCAATGACAGCAGAAGCTAAGCCATTTGTTGAAATCAGTAATCTTTTGATGTTACCTGGATTTTGTATAATTATGTTGGAAGCTTCAGAAGACTGGCATTACCTTAAAAAGACCCTAAGGGGTTGGTCAAGGATTTAGCTAATATATATTGTACCTCGTTTGAATGACACCAAAAGCTAAGCCATTTTTTGAAATCAATCTTTTGATTGTATTGTGGCATCATTCTTGGTGATGGTAGATTGCTGCTCAAGGTTAAGTTCATACCATTCAGTTATTAAGGAATGGGAGGTAGAATCAGCACAGTTCCTGTTAAAGAAGATGTCCACAACCTCAAGTTAGAATCTAAGGACATGCCCCCTTGGAGTACCAAATCCCTGCTGCCTGTCCATCTACACAAGGCCTGACACTATTACCTAAGGCTTCCTTTATGTCCAGACAGCTGCTTCTTGACAAATCTTCCTCCCGTGGCTCCAAATAGCTTCCCTACCAGGACTGGGCTAAATCATCCCAAAGAGTCCTCCATTTCCTTTATAGCTTGCAGGCTAGATTCAGAATAGCCCACTGTTCTAGTGCCCCCCCCCCTTCCAAAAGAAAGAGGGAGATCTCAACTACAAGAGACTCCCACTCATGTGATTCAAAAGTGGAGGAGAACCTTTACTACAGGTCATGTCTTTTTTTCTCTTTGGGCTTTATCACAAACATGGCTTTGGCCTCTGATTCCCACCAGTAGATGCCATCTGGGGCAGTCTTTCTGTCAGAGAATGGTTCAAATGACATTCTCAGGAGGTCTCTGATTCTTAGAAGAGTTACTGGGACCCTCTGGATCTTGAGCCCGCTAAACTAGTAGCTGTTCATTTAGCCCAATAAGTCATTCAGTTTGTCTTTTGATCAACATTGTTTGAGACAGATTTCCAACTCCCTAGTCCCAAGAGACAGATGTTAGTGTTTAAGATCCTGAGAAGGTTCTGTACAAAAAAAATAATAGTACATCTAGATACAGTGTCCATGGAGACTGGCTCCAGGGTGGAATACTCTTCCCAGTTACAGGAAAACTAGGCAGTTCTTCAGGGTCTTGAATATTCAGACTCACATTCTGAAATATCAGTTCCATGTTTTGAAGAGACTCCAGGATATTTTTTGGGGGGGGGGGGGCAAGCTAAAACTCAGAAGTCAGCTATGATCACCCATACCCAGACTGGTTTACAGTTGGGCTAGCATCTCATAAACTGTAGGTATGATACTGTGGCTGCAGTATTCAGGGCTGCTGCAGCAAGGTCAGTTATCAGGAGGCATGTTGTGTCTGAGGAACCATTTCCTGTTTGAGGATGTCAAGGTTCAAGTCCTTAATGCTACATTGGATAAGGAGTTGCTCTTTTATCCACATCTTAACAATGTTTTTAAAAACTGGAGGGCAAGGGGAAAACTACGGAGTTGGTTAAACACGTGTACACTGTCACATTACCAAATACAGCTGAAATTACCCTTGTAAGCAAGGATCTTACTACCAGAGGAAGGGGCAAAGCCAGGAAGTAGGAAGGTAACACAGAAAACATAACAGTATCTGAAAGATGGCAGGAGGTCTGGGATCCTCAGAGCTCAGTCCACAGCAAGGAGCAGCTGTGAAACTACTGACTTCCCTTCCTGCTAACCCATCATTTTCCAAGTACAGATGTCTGACTTGCCTTCTACCGGAATTGTTCAATCGTAACTTTGGATCAGTGGGTCTTAAAGATTGTCTCCAGAGCATTTCACATCCAAATCTAAAGCAAACAAACCAACAAACAAAAAAGAGGACTTCTAGTTGTACCAGAAGACCAGAATCACATAGTCCTGTTCCCTTTACCAAAAATGCTACTACAAGGAATCATAGAACATTTTCACTTTGGCGAGGACAACAAATGGGTCTACTCCAGACTTTTCTTTCCACATGAAAAGACTAATCCTGGAGACCTATTCTGGACTTACTAAGGCTAAACAGATTCTTAAATCATCCCAGATTTAAGAAGTTTACTTTACAGGACCTACTGCCCTTTCTGGGTTCTCAGTTGTTACTAGTGTACTCTCACAAATTCATACCTCCACATCCCTGTTTTCAAAGGCCACAGGCAATATCTGAGGTTTGTAGTGAGGAAGTCATAATTACCAGTTTACATCCATACCCTTTGGTTTAACTACTGCACCTGGAGGTTTTACAAAATGTCTGGTACCAGTCATAGCCCACTGCAGGATCATCTGTATTCACATCTACTCTTACCTGGAAAATCGCTTGATTCACGAGCATAATCAGGAGCAGACACTGGGGGGAGTAGAGTCCTTTTCTGCCATCTTTAAAGGCATGCTATGCAAACCATTTCCGCCTTCTTTCAGAACATGATAAGGAAACTAGTGCCACATAGCATCCACCATACCCATGGTACCACTAGCCAGATAGAATGTAAGGAAATTTCAGTGGTACAAAAGAATACCTGTAAGCAACAGTGTCACACTATGGCGTATACAAACCAAGAGGGAGCTGGAGTAGTGTAAACTATAACTTTGAAAGATTCAAGGGTATACCAATCAAACCACCTCCCTTGAACTAGACCATGTCCCAGGATGCCTCAGACAGGACATGGAGTACAAATACCTTTGCTCTTAAAAGACCTCCTGGAGTCCCACAGAAGTAAAACTGTACTTAAAAGATTTTATGACAGCTGTTTTGACTGTCAAAACCTTCAGGACTCTGTAGATACCTGAGGTCTGTCATTAGTGTCACAGTCAGGTGGTACCTAAAGAAGAGGGAATGCATTTGTGACCTCTGTAAGCTAGCCTTTTAGGCTTGGGAATGGGCCCCACAATACAGTTTGCTTCCAAAGGGGCAATAGAACAAAGAAGACTGGATATGGGGTGGCCCCAAGAAAGCAGTATCACAAAAAAAAAAATCATGTACTTATTGTAAAGGCTTGATGTTTTCTTTTCCAGAATCTGAATACACTTACCAGCAGGGGAAGAACTGAGATATTAAGGTTTAATGCCAAGGTAGGCCAGATTCTGTGAGTCAGTCTCACTTTTTTTCATCCAGGCGCTTTATGTGAGCATTGTTGGCTCACAATTTCTATAATCCCCATTAATTTGAAACTGCCTGTTTCCACCCCGACAGAAAAAAATTATGTTACGTAAACAGGGTGGCATGACTTTTCTAATAACAGTAGTTTGTATACCATCAGTACAGTACTGTTATTGTCTATCAGTATTCGAGGAACAGTGAGTCACATTCTACAATTGTATGAGATGCATTTGAAGGTTAGCAAATTTGATTCTACAAAAGATATATGGGTAGGAACATTTTCTGCTGGTGCAAAATTGCAGTTGTAACAGCTGAAGAAAAAATAAGTATATGGTCGTATTTAGATGTATTGTATAAATGGGCCAAAACAGTAGGATAAAGTTTAGTACTAATAAGTAACTAGTAATATATGCATAAATATCCTATACATACACAACATACCCTGATTGCATTTCTTTCAAGGTAGGGGGGAGGGGTGTTAGCAGTGCATTTGATTTTACAGTACATATAAACTTTGTGGCTAGGCTACGTTTCATTATTTTAAAAGCCATGCTGCACTGTCATTTATCCACACAAAGAAGTTTCGGCACCCTTGCTTAAGAGCCTGTTGTGACCTCTGACAAATGTGGAGTGTGACCTGTGATCAAATATGGAGTTGGTCTGCGTTTATAATTGCAGAGATATTAATAAGTTGGATAATACAGAAATGACATTTGTTTTCTGTCAAGTCATTAGACGATGATGAAAGGGTAGGCACTTTAAACTTATACAAAACTCTATTATAGACTGATCAAAGATTTGATAATGGATACAAATGTTTGGCAGATGAGGTGTTGCAAGCAGCTATGGAAATGCAAATATATTTCCATGGTACAAGAGACTGTGGCTTAATGTGTGCTGACAATTTATTTATGATTTTTATTGATCATTTGTTAATCAGGTTAGTCCTACTAGGCTAGTGGTGTGTTTTCAGGGGAGACCACCTGAAGTAATAGTTATAGTAAGTAGAAGTTTGACCGGAACGCTGGGGAATTTTCCCTGTTCTTTTTCTGTTACATTCTGTAGGATCTTTTATGCACACCTGAGCTACTTCCAATTGAGGCAGATGGAACCTCAGTTTAATGTTTCACCGGAAGGACACCACACAGTTAGGAGTACAGCATGCCTTAATGCTGCACTGCATTGTCAGCAATTGAAAGTCAAGCAGGTCACCTACAATGGGAATAGAGCCCATTGTCCTCTAATCTTCCAGCACCAGAGGCAAGTATGCTACCTGTTGCGCCATGGAAGTAAGGAAAAAAATGGTACTAGGGTAGAGTAAACAGAATAATTTACCATTAGATGTTAGAATGTTCAGGCTGGTCAATTTAACTGTACATAGATCAGCTTGTTGGTGACCTTATATAGGGACTACGTCTCATTTATGACCTTTTATGAGGTCCTGAACTACTTTGTAACATAGTAACATTGTATTAGTGCTACTGAGTAAGTCAGAGTCCATGTTCCTGCACACCACAGCTACCAACTATAAGGAGATGTTCATTATTGATTTATTTGAATTTGTTGACCAGGAATGTCCATCTGGGATGTTCTATTTTCACTGGAGTCTCAGGTAGAATTTATGGTTATTTCACATGATGACCAAACACATGCAAGAAAACTTAAGTGCAGCAGGTCAATGGCATATATATTAACAAAGCATGCGGTAAGAAGGAAGTATGCAGGTTACTGTTAGGAAATTAGACTTGAGAAGGATGTGTGTGTGTAACCTAAGGTAAACTCTTTCAGATGATGACGCAGTTGCATATCTAGTTACTGCACAGTTAACGTTTATGGGAACAACTGAAATTTTTTTTTTTAGAATGTACCTACGTTTGTGGGGAGCTTATTGTAACATTTACCTTCAGTAACTGGGTGCCAGGAGTCATCAAATTTATTTTTGACTTTCAGTATATGTCTGCTGATCTACCCAGTGATGACCTCACTTTACATAGACAGTGTCTTCAGGTGATAGAATCAGATAAGGTGGAATAGTATGGTGAATGCAAGAGGTTGTAAATGTAGCATAATTGTGTCACAGATAGCTGGTTACCAAACTCCAGCTAAGGCTGGTCATGTAGGGACAGATAGTGACGTGTTCACCCATAAAGGCCAACAGTGAATATGGCTAGTCTGTTGTATGCCTGCACAAACTTTGTATGGGCCAGTCTGCTGAAATATTCATAATGTATCCCCAGAGTACTTATAATTCTGTCAGACGCAGTGATATTTATTTACCACTGAACTAGATAATTGTGTCTACAGTTATCTAAACTGATTCATCTGCTTGCCTAGACATCAGTTTAAGAAACAAAGGCACCTTTAAGGGTATATAATCCACCAGAAAACAGTTGCCACTTTGTTTCTGAGGAAGTTCCTGTTTGAACTGAATGGAATTAACCTCAATTGTTTTTAAACATTAAACCTGGTTTGCAGTCTAAGTGACATTTGGTGCGGTATTCTTTTTTATTTTTGGCTTCCTGAAAAAAATGTTATCAGGATTTAGTCAAATAATTTGAGATGTGAGTTGGGAATCAATTTTGGTAGTTGGACAAGAAGAGGAATGGAACAGTGTGAGATGAAAATGAGTGGGTTCTCTTGCTTGAGCAGAGATATTATTGTAGAAACCTCACATACCTCTCAACTGTCACCATTTTGGGGGAATGTGCCTATTTTCAGGCCTGATTTACCACTGCATGATCTACCTATTTTTGGAGGTATGCCCATATTATTAGCCTAAATTTATCCCGTCACATAATTTTCTGAATGTAATTTCTTATGTTGTTGTGTCTTTCGGCTTTAATTTCTTATGTAATTTCTTAATTTATCCCTTCAAATAATTTTCTGAAATGTAATTTCTGAAGCTGTCTGGTATACAAAAAACACACTGCTTGACAAACATACTAGTAGCAACAATAATTTAAAGAGCGGGGAAAAGAATGACCTTGTATGGTAGAATGCAGGTCATTAAAGTCTACATGTTTTACACTGTGTCTTTTATAATGTGCTTACATGTTTCCGTCATTTTTACCACTCTCTGTTTTTTAAATGTGTTTGCGAGTAGTATTCCACATTCCTACTGGAATTGGGAAGAATCATATGCTGTTTGGTGTTCATATTTTATCTCGGTTAGATGTTCAGATTTTTGGTTGGATGTACCTATAAGTTGAGAGGGATGAGGTCCTCATCAAAAAGTGAGACAAGTCACCACAAATTAATGACAGGTTAAAGATATGCTGAATGAGCTTGAGTGCAAAAGTATTACTTGTTTTTAGGAACTTGGGAGTGATTGTGTGAGCGTTTAGATCCATAATTTGAAAATGTCATAGCTAAAAATTGTATCTATTTGTCGTACTGCCCAACTCTTGCCACTCCATCGCTGCCACTGCTATTACCATCATTGTAGACTAATTAATGCATGTTTAATGCATGATTGCGGTATTGCTGTTTACTTTTTATTTTTCTTGTATGCAATGCCTTATTATCAGTCCTCCGTGTTTTACAGTGTTTTGAAATTTGTTATACTCCAAAATAGCGTAATGGGGACTGTCATATAGCGTGATATTTTTGTCAATCTGTCTTTCTCCCATATTGCAATTTGTATCCTCATAAGCGTCTATATTATAACATTGAAGCTTTAGTTACTTGAGTAACTAAAGCTCGATCTTGTAATATTGACAGCTAAAGTTATCAAATGGCCGATTCAGCCACGGGAAACACTTCCCTTGGCCGAATAAAAAAAAAACTTTACATTTGAAATCAAGTGGGGGGCTTTGTCCCCTCCACACACACCCCTTGATGAGTTTCACATTCACAAAACAAACAACACCAAAACACTTGATGTAGGGACCTCAGCCTCATCTGCAACTTAAATAAGACATGCTGGTGAGACAGGTATGTGTCTCAGAGACTGCCTCTGCTGTGGTACAAACTTCCCATTCATGAGAAGCAAAGTTCTTCCCTACACTTCTTCTTCTTCTTCATTTGGCTTTTCCCAGTTAGAGGTCGCCACAGCGGATCACCTGTCCGCTCATGATTGGCAGTAGAATTTGTACGGTGTCAAGTTGCCAGCCCGGCACCCAACCTTCCACGGAAGGCACACGCACGCCTAGGGCCAATTTAGAGTGTCCAATCCACCTACAGCATGTCTTTGGGATGTGGGAGGAAACCGGAGCACCCGGAGGAAACCCACGTGACCACAGGGAGGACATGCAGACTCCGCACAGAAGGCACCCCAGTCGATGATCAAACTTGAGAACCTCTTGCTGTGAGGCAACAACGCTAACTGCTGCACCACCGTGGCCACCAAAGTTCTTCCCTACACTCAAGTGCAACCTGGATCAATGGATGGGGAATCGTAAATTTACCCCTCGCCTAGTACCTGTGTCTCTTTTAGAATGAGGGAGCTTGTATATTGTCAACCACCCACTCCCAGTGTATACCCTACACAAAACCTAAGTGATCCAAACAAGTCCATTACATTTGGGTAAATGGCTAGGCTTAAAAAGGCCCTTTAAGGTTGTTAATCTAGTAATCACTATGATCCTGTGATACTGTTTTAGAGCTAAGAATCATTGTGGAGATTCTTTACTGTTAGTGTTTGTGGCTGAACTATGAAAGAGTCTTACTACTGAAGTTAGGAAGATTCCAGAAAAAAAATACATTTTAAAAATCTGTCAAGACCCACATAATTTCCATTTGTATCTGTAACTGCAGTAGTGGTATAAACTAAACTCATTTCATGGATGTATTTGTCTTCCCATAATACATTGCTATAATGCAGCTTGGAGTCGCAGCACATGGTGCACCTTCATCTCACTCATTTACACCCCCTTACTTTATGTATTCCATTTCAAGCTTACTTCTGCTTCACCAATTTCTCTGTCATCCTCATCTGAGTTTCACTCCCAAATCCCTGCTTCTTTTCCTTTTGTATTCTATTTTCATGTGCTCTTTATACTTATGAATAAGGACTATGGCTGACTACGTTTGCAGATGGCTGCAGACTAGGAGCAGTCATTGAATCCCCAAATGATTTAATAACGTAGCAGTCCTGCAGGAAGGTTTGTCCCAAATAAGTAATTGGTGCCAAAATTATGGACTGAAACTAAATGCAAAAAAATGAATTATTGTATCCTTTGGGAAGTCATTGTCATCTATTCCAGGGAACTACCACATTGACAGTACACTTCTAAGAGTTCAGTTGCTTGGGATTTGGGAACCTATGTGGACAGTGGCCTAACATTTGACTAACGTGTCTGTTATCATAATAAAGTCCTTGTATCTAGATATCGGGATGGTATTATTTCCCTTTATTCAGCCCTCATTAGGCCAGTCTTTGGGTATAATGCCCCCCCTTTGGTAGGTATCTGGCCAGACACATGCAATAGCTTGAACACTCACATAGATACCTTACTAGAAGGTTACAAGGCCTAAACAACATGTCCTACATACAGACTCAAAGCCCTGTCACTATACTTGGTATGCTACAGATTGCTAAGAGGTGATCTGCATCTGGCATACAAGCATCCTTCAACCCCGTGCTAATGAATTTAGTGAAACATCAGCAAGTCAAGTGACATCAAAAATACTCAATCTAGGTATCTAGCAACATCAACAGAATAGTTTGGAGGGGCAGATATATCTTGCAGAGGGAACTGCTGCTCTGGAATAGACTTCCCATCCAAATTAAACAAAGCTTATCTTGTTCATATTCAAGCGCAACTTGGATCTGTGGGTTGGAAACAGAAAATGTGCCCCAGGATTGCTCCCTGTACTACTAATGTGCAAATGCAGCTCTTAAATGCTTGCTCTATGGTATGATCCCAATTATTATCATTAGGAGTTATTTTATTATTTATTTATTTATCCTTTGTTGACTGGGTTAGTCCAATTAGCCTCTTTTCAGGGAGATTTGAGGTGATATTTATACTGCTATGGAAAATTTGACCAGGGCATCAGAGAACTTCCCCTACTCATCATTGTTGCAAGTGAGACCCATTTTGGAGGAACACTTCCTGTTTCCATTCCAAGCACAGAGGCAGCCTGAAGAAACAGAGAGGCAGATGGAGAGAGAATGAGATGGAGTGGAGAAAGCAAATATCAAGACCAGTGAATGTGTGCAGGATTCTGAGGACATTTTTCACACTAATCTATTTGATGGAGATGAGTCAATTGATGGATGTAAAATTACAACCCTCCAGTCAGGAGGTTTGTGGGATGATTTACTTAAAGAAATGGTGGTGCAAAGTGAGCCAGAAAATGAAGGAGATGTTTTCTGGATGGACATTATAGAAAAAATACAAAAGGAGGATGCAGAAACAATCCTGAAGATTAGTGGTGAGATGGAAAGAAAACATATGCAGTGAACGTAAAAGAAGGCACAAGTGGAGTAGCAGAAAAGAGGGCAGAAGAAAATGAAGAACGGAAGTACATAATAAGGATTCAAAATAAAAAGACAAAGAAATGGACAATTATGAAGGGTGGGATAATTTAATAGCTCCTTAGGTGTAAAAGCACATGAGGTAAGAACATTTATTCTTATTAATAAGACATTATGTTTGAGACTGTTTCTTCAATGGAAATTTTTTTTGGAGAATTTGAAAAAAAAAAAGAAAGACTGTGACCTATGAAATCTTTGTGATAACATTTAACAGGGAAACAAAAAAGAAAATTCATGTACAATTTCGAACTGAGGTTGAAAGAGAGACTTTGCAAGAACATTTGAAAACTTTATGTAACGAAGTACTGGACATTGCAAAAGTTTATGACAAAAGTGGTTTATGGACTGGTGGCTTGGACTGTATTATTGTGTTAAAATAGAAAGAGAAAAAAAAAAAATATATATATATATATATATATATATATATATATATATATATATATATACCAAGAATGATAAATGAGGAGGGGAATATAGGTGTTATAAAATACTGAGAACAACACAGAATATTTGTGTGTGTGTGTGTGTGCGTGTGCGTGTGTGTGTGTGTGTGTGTGTGTGTGTGTGTGTGTGTGTGAAAAGAAAGATGTTTGATAAGTAACTTTGACTAAAGAAAATGTTATATTTGTGGGGAAATAGGACATGACTCAAAAAATGTGAATTGAAATGTTATAAATGTAACAAACTTGGACATATATGGATGGATTGCAAAAATGAAAATAAGAGTAAGGAAGACGAAAATGGACGAAGAAGAAATTTTAGAAATAGAAGAAAAAGATGAGAAAAAATAAGCAGTACATAGCAGAAGGTTCAAAAATAAGTGATGAAGATGACATAAATTGGAAGGTAGTAAAATAAAAAGAATTGTATTGATGAAAGGGTAAAAGACAGAAGAATAAACTTTAAAGGGATAAGTACCAAAAATAATGGAAATGGGTGAAAAAGAATGCATGCAGCTAATGGTTGAGGGTTGGTATAATGGTTAAAGTGTTTGACTCACAGACACAAGGTACGGTGTTTGATTTTCAAATTTGGGAAGGAAATTGGCCAGGCTTAGAATGGCCTATTAAGAGAACTAGCCCAGTAATTAGCTATGAACTTATGAAGCCATAAGTCTAAGGGAAAAGGAAAATGAAAAATTTAGAGTGCTTTCTGTAAACATGAATCGTATTAAGAATATAGTAAGAAGAATAGGGATTTTGTAGGGGTGTAATACATGTGATGTAGATGTAATTATATTAGAAGACAGCATTTTTAACAAATGAAGAAAGATTACAAACAGAGAAACTATGGGGAGGAAAGATTATCTGGAATTCAGGGAATGGGAGATATTTTGGAATAGCTGTATTCTGTAAAAATACTGTAAAGATATTAGATGTAAATTAAGAAAAAATGGGAAGATTAACTATTGTAGAATTAAACTGAAAAGAACAATTTAACATTGTATGCTTATACTAATTGTAAAGAAAGGGAAAGCTTATTTCATCAGATTTTAGACTATGTAGTGATAAATATGAAAATTACAATAACAGCAGACTTTAATTGTGATTTAATAGGCAAGTGTAAAAAAAAGGAAATAAAATAAAAAAAACTGTTAGAAGTTATAAGATGTGGTGAGTTAAAACCTTGGAACAAAAATTCATGGATTTGCAAAGGGGTATGTATAGAACTGAAATAGATTATTTTGCAGTTGAAACAGGATTTTCTGATCATCTTGCAATATGGTTAGAGATAAAGGAAAACAAGGAATAGAAAAAATAGGCCAAGTAATAAAAAGGATAAATGAGAAAGCATGGAATGACGAAGGAAAGAGATTAGTAATACAGTTATGGAAAGATTATATTACTCTGATAACATTTTATAAAAATTGGTCTGAATGGTGGATGTTATTTAAGAAAAACATATAAAAATGTTTTTACAGTGGCAATATGATATAAGAAAAGTAGAGAGAGAAAAATATAAACGAAATTATAACAGTGCATTGGAAGATTTAGAACATATTGGTAGTACTTTGACAAAGAAAAACGATTTTATGAAAGAAATCAAGAAAAAATACAGTAATTGTTATATAAGCAACTATATTTTTACAAGGAAAAAAGTACTGAGTTACTTAAGCAGTTTAGTAAAGGAAGATGGTAGTGTAATGAGAGGAATAAATATGTTAAAAGAGAAATGGAAAGAACTTGGGAAACACTTTTGAATAGTGTAGTGCAGTGTGTACAAAATGTTTAAAGAAAAAAAAAGAAGTTAGTGAAAAAAAACTTGGAACATAAAAGTCTTAGAAAAAGAGAATAAAGAGTTGCAAGGAGATTTCTTTAAATGAGCTAGATAAAGTATTAGGACAAGTAAATGTACATTCAGCTGCAGGACGAGATGGAATGGGGTATGAAATGTATAAAAATGTAAGGGATCGGCAACAAAATATATTTTTAAGGATTTTGAATGAATGGTTAAATTACAGTAATATGTATAAATAATTATTTAGTGGAACACTTAAATTCATGTGGAGAAAGGAAGATAGAAGACAATTAAAAAACGAGACCAATAGCATTGAATAATAATGATTATAAGATCTTTATGAAAATAATTCAAAAGAGATTTGAAACTAAAATGGAAAATATTATGGAAGATAGTATATATAGTACAAGGGGAAGGGTTATCAAGAATTATTAATGATAGAGAAATTTTGGATGATGATATGAATAGAAAAGAAAAAACTAAAATCATGATATGGAACCTTAATTAAGGTATTTGACACACTTGGACATTAAATCTTATGAGGAATAATGAAAGATTATAATATAAGTGAGAAAATTAGGAAATTATGTATGTCAGCAAATAGTAATAATAAAGTAAAAATACTTGTAAATGCTGGTTAAGCCAAGAGGTACATATGAAAAATGGTGTAAGAGAGGGATGTCCAGTGAGTTGTATACTCTTTCCATTAGTTATGAATGTGGTAGTATGTGAAATAAATTACAAAGTGAAGGAAGTGGGGTATATAACACCTGATGGGTTAAGAATTCCAGTTCTGTTAACATATGCAGTTGACATTATAATAATTGCAAAAAAAATTGAATAAAATAATTCATAATGTTCACAAATTAATGTCTAGAGGTGATGGGGATGGCTTTAAATAAAGAAACAACTAAAGGTGTATTTGATGTACTAAAGATAAGGGGTATATATTTTACAATGAATGAAATTTCTGTGTTAAGTATAAAATTTGGGAATAAAGAATTCATTGGGAAAAAACAACAGAAGAAATAAAATAAACTTGTCTTTTCTGAAGAACATGTATATTATCATTCAGAAAAAAATCTTATTTGATAAATTCAGTGCTAATGGGAAAATATCATACTTAGCAAGTATGTTGCCTGCAGTATTTGAAAAGGGATTATTGCATATATTATTTTCATTTATCTGTGGTTTTAGATTAAACCCAGTAAAAAGGAGTATTTATGTAAATAAAGAAGGAGGTGGTTTAAGGTTAATTAACCCAGTAGTATATGCTGCTTCATTAAATTTGTACAAAGTGTTAAAGTGGATAAATGAAAAAGATGAGAAATTAATAGTAAAATTGTATAAATATAAGCATGATAAATGTTGGGGTATGGTAAAAGAGAAAAACTGTGTATAAATGAAGAAATAAAATGTTACCAAGTAAAATAAAAAGTGATAATATAGGAAAAGAAAAGTATGGTTTAACAATGTAATGATAAAACATTACTATGTAAAACCATGGGAAAATTTAGGAGATGAAAAAAATTAAAGCTATAAATATAAGAAGCAAATGGTGTAATCAGAAAGTAGAATGTCAGGATTTATTTTTTTTGGAGAAAAATTTTTTTTTTTTGAGACTGATAGTAAATAAATTGCCAGTAAAAGGAAATTTGCCATGCAAAAAGAATATGTTTACACTATCAGGAAGCAATAATTATGGAGCATGTTTCTGAAATGTTAAAAGAGTAAAAAAAAGTTAAGGGGAAAACTATTTAAAGAAGACTTTTTTGAAGATGTAAAAGACATTGATAAAATAAAAATGGGTATAATTAAATATGGATATTATAAGAGCTTTTTACACAGACCTACACTAAAATGGGTTATGCTCATTGGAGTTTTCCCTGTAAACAAATGTAACTAAATAATAAACTAACTAGTCACCTCAAAATTAGAATGATAATAGACAGTAGACTTTATCTGTCAGATTAGAAGGATTAATTTGTTCTGGGCCTGGCAAAACAAAAACATTTATAGTATACAAATTGCAAATATTTTTTTTCACCAGGTGTAGCATTCTTTTCTAATAGACAGAGACAAAATTCAGCCAGAATACCACATGTGATAATATTTCTTGTATATCTGACAGTTAGAGGAGCATTGAAATTTACTATTTTGGTATTGCCGAAGCCTCCATGAAGTTGGTCTTTGTTCAACAGTTGTCAGAAGGGGGCCATACACAGGGTGTGTTTTGTTGTGGCTGCTAAATAGGGGCAAACATTACAAAGGAATAGCAGTAAATGGGAGAGTAGACTGGGTGAGAAATAAAGAAAAGGATAAAGGAAACAGGATACCCTACCACTGAAAACAGATTGAGATCTGTATTAAGAAGGTAATCAAAGCAGTTACTTTGGTGACTGAATGAAGCTGGAGTTATCACTTACATATTTAGAAAAAAGTTAAATCTATCATAAGTTGTGAAGACTTTTGCAGGATAAAGAGCAAAGCAGTTTTCCTTCCAGGGCTATTGAAGTGGTGGCTGTTGCCTTTGGGATTATTTAACATACACTGAATACCTGTGACATCAGCTGGAATAATTTTTTGAGTTTAACTTGAGATAGAGGAGCTGGCCCAAGAACCATTTTCAATCATGAGCAAAGAGTTATATAAGTGGTGTACATAAGTCATGCAAACTTGATTACTTATCCACCCCTCTATTTCCACCCCTCTATTTAATACTTCCTCTCTACCAACTTCTTTATTCTTTTTCAATGCTTTAATGACTTTTTTTTCTGATGACCTATTTTAAAATTGTAATTAATAATTTTTAGCCATTGTTTTTGCTGAAGTTTTATGATTTAATACTCCATTTTTTCATGAATATTTGGTGCTTTTGCACTCATATTCTCTGATTTGGCATGACTGTATGTAGTTATGTAACCAAATTTCACATTGCTGCTTATTGTGTACTTTACTTGTTTCTTTTTGTGGAGCTTTTCTCCTCGGGTCTCCACTGAAAATGGGTCACTAGCCCATCTGGACTACTCTGGTTAACAACAGAGAAATAAATAAATAAGTGAAGAATCATACATACACTATTGATGAGTGTATAATGTATATATGATCTTTCACTAATGTAATGAATCATTCATGCATCATACACACATCATTGATGATTGCACTAAATTCAAGTGTGTAGAGTCATCTTAAGGTACCAGAATGAACAGTACAAAAAATCAAAGCCAGTGTAGTGGAGGTAGCATAGCATACCAAAGATAATGCAGTATATTTCCCAACATTAGAAATCTGCCTCCTCTGGAAGGTTCTGTATAATAATCTTATTGATTCTGCTATCTGTAAATGCTTCGTGAACCAGATGTAATCCTCCTTAGTTCTTTAAACTCCCTGAACCTGTGTGTTCTCTTATTTCTTGTAGTCCTGTCTGATAATTAAGCATTCTTTCTCTGTTCTTTCTTTCATTCCAATTACCTGAACTTTCAATTCACACAACCTTTTCACTCTGCAGTCTCTCTCTACTGTTCATTAAATTCTTGTTTAATTTTATTTATAAACTAAAAGAAAAATCTAGCCAACCTAGATTTTCCACTGTGTGGTTCCTTAAAATCTCTTGTATTAGAGGTAACATGAGATATATATACAAATGACCCTTTAAGGACATCAGGTGTTTCAGCTGTGTGGCAGTTCTGAATGCCCATGACTTTGTTACCTTTTTAAGTCTGCCATATAGCTGAAACATCTGATGTCCTTAAAGGGGTCATTTGCATATATTCCATGTTACCTCTAATACAAGGGTTTTAAGGAACCACAAGGTGGAAAATCTAGTTTGGCTAGATTTTTCTTTTAGTTTTTACTGATTGGTTTGTCTGTTTGACCTTGTTACTCATTGTTTAATTTTATTTATTTATTTTATATATGGAACTCATTTCCCTTTTAAGTAAATTACTCCCAATGTTTTATCTTTTATTTCAAATGGATGTAAACATCATTCTACTAGTAGGTTGTCTTATATATTTTGCGTTCAGTTGCTTGAGGTTCATTTGCTTGCAGATGAATGTTCATTTTTCTGTCGAGCTTCAAGAGACTTTGCTGTACAGACTCTGCTACTAAATATACTTTCTCTGAGTCTGTCACCTCAGAGGCAGGATATATAGAGATCAGAAGTGGGAAGAGGGGTCTTGCTTCCTACATGATTTGTTTTTATAAACTTGCTGCTGATCAGTGTTACAGAGTTAAGCAAGGTGTCAGCAGTGAATTAATAGGACTTGAATGAATGAATTGTCAAATTGCTAAAATAGATCTGATTTGTGCTTTTGTTAATGCTTGCTAATATATATTTTTCTGTAATTTATGGTACACTATACCTATGTCACTGTAAGCAAGTCACTTAACCAGACATTGCTCCTAAGCTGAGTCTGAAAAAAAGGTTCATGGGGATCAGTGCTCTGCCTTTGATAACAAAAACAATTACAAATAAATTAATCAATAAGTAAAAATAAGTTAAAAAAGCTTTTCCGGATATTGGGGCCTAACTTATTTAAAGACATATCACTGATGAATAGTCTGCAAGATATGGCCAGCAAAATGTTCCCACTTTCCTGGGACCTCAGACGTAACTGGGAGGAAGATGCATGAAGATCATTACCTACAGCTTGTCAGTAGTTGTCATTAACAAAGTACTTGCTGCAGTCATTCTCAGAGAGTTAACTTTATCAGAGGTCATGCAGTAGTTCTCCTTTGGGAAGATAAAATCTGCAGGTTTATTAAACTTATTTAAAGACATTTGTAACAACTTCATGTTATGATTTTAAACAAGAGAGAGAGAGTAGTACTTGATACTACAGCCTGGGAATTTGAGAGTGAAACTTTTCCCTGCTTACACTGTGAACCTTACCACCGAGGAAAATAATAGCCCTACTCATACATTTAAAATGCTTAGACTCCATTTGGAATGGTCTTTTATCCCAAAGGATTGCCAACACAATGCTGAAGATGTTCTTAATATGTCAATTATATATTCATTCATTCATTCAATTAAAGTTGTTTTTCAGACCAGTCAATGAATACAAAACATTGAACATCTGAACATGACAACAGATTATACAGTTCATACAAACAGTTGATCATTTTGCCAAAACAATTCATAAAGCTGCAGGCTTGTTCAGTCGAACTTAAATTGCACAATTTAATACAATGTAGCTAGATTTACATTAAGTCAAGGATCCTGTCGTAAGTGACACAGGATGGAGATGTGTCCATATACATATCAGGCTGTATAAGTGAAAAGGGTGTAAGCAACTGACACTGTACATATTCTACTTTGTAAATATCATCCATCCATCCATCCATCCATCCACAACCCTTTTCCCATTTTTACACATGGGGTCTGGGTTTTACTTGAACAGTGACAGTCATCTAGATCCAATGTTTACACCATTGATAATGAATGTTAAATGTGAATATGTACAGTATTTACAATAGGAATCAAAGGGGATTAAAAAAATGGGGGGGTCTTTGGAATGTTACCGTTGTTCCCACTTATACCATAGTAAATGTAGTTTGAAAGAATTAACTAATTGTGTTTTTTTCTTAGAGGACTAGTAATTAGGTAATTTTGGGGAGAAGAAAGTGCGTATTTGGTGACATTGCTGAGAAACCTTTTTAGTTCTGTTCTAAATTCTGCATCTGACTTGAATTATTTTTTAGGTTGAAGGGTGATGATTCAAGAAGTTTTGATGCAGTGATGCAGAAGTTACAGCAGGTAGTATGTAGGTTGTTACTTGGAATTTTGAGTGTGGGACCTGGTGTGGGAGTGATCTAAGCTGACAGTTGAACATTCTGGGGGATAGGTAGTAGGCAAGATGGGGAAAATGTAATTTTAGGAATTTAACTATGGGAGATCCTAATAGTAAGTATAACCTTTGCTTTATTGGTAGCCATTTAACTTTTGTTTGCATAAGGCAGCAGTGCTTCCTTTGAGTAAAGAGTAATATATCTGCACATACAGTTGCTAGCACTTGTAGGGCAGGTGGAAATAATAAGTGAGAGACATTATGGTTGGGCTAGGAGTGTACTCTTTTCTTCGATGTGATGCCTTCTTGTTGAAATTGTGCAATCTTTATGGGCCAAAATAATTTCTACTTTGTTACCTTAATGCTGTGCTGAAAATTTAAGTGTTAGTTGAACTATACCCCTAAGCAGTGGAAGTGAGTTCTTTTCTGTCATTGCTCCCTTTTGCTGCAGTGATCCTCAAAACAAGGTAGAAAAGATGCTTTGTTGCATGTATGTTCACAGACAGTTGAGATATCATCTGGAGAAGACTAAAGACTTTAGAAAATCTAATCAACTTTTTATGTTATGCTGGTAAGAAAAGGAAGCCAGCTTCTAAACAAGCTATCTGCAGATTGCTTTCCCTCTCCATTCAGTCCTGCTATACTAACCATAGCAGAAATCATTCTGAGTGTGTCATGGTCCATTCTACCAGAGCATCTACAGGGCTTTGTGGAAGGGTGTAGACAACAAACCTATTTTGGGAGCAGCTAGTTGGCCCTATGATCAAACATTTACCAAACATTACAAGATGTTTGTTATTTCCAGAGTCAGAACAAGCTTCCCTAGAACTGTTTTTCAGGAGATTCTAGACTCTGGTCCCTCTCCTTCCACCCTTTCTTCTTGAACTTTGGCTGTCCTCCCATATATAATGGTTACTGCGACAGTAATCTAATGAAGACATAGTATGGTTTTGCTGTTAACTTACTATAACTGTAGAATAATCCCTTCACTGGCCAGGATGGGGCATCCTTCTACTTATTTCTCCTCTTACAAGACTTCATGTAGAGCAGTAGGCTGCAGTCTCCCCATCTATGGACAAGAAAGCTCTGAGTTTTGGCATGTCCATATTTCCCTCTTATAATGACGCATATGCTTGTGCTAAGGGCAGACATATGGCATGCAAGAAAGGAGCCTGAAGCTTTGTAGACTGGCTGAACATGTGGCATTGTTGTCAGGATATGTCTCATATGTAATGGCTACTGCAACCATGATCTACTTGAACATCTGCTGTTATATTCATAGGTTCATAGGTAGGTACTAGGCTATCGGCCTAGGGCCTATACAAGCCTAACCAAACAATTCCCCTTATATTTCTTCCAACAGTATTTACTTCCCTGGACCCCTGTCTAGCAGGGTGCCTGACGTGATCCCTGGGGTGAATTTTCTATCTCCCATCCAATCTTCAAGGTTCCTTTTGAAGAGGGCTAAGGAGGTGCTCTGCTTGACATGTATGAGCAGTCTATTCCAGTGTATGGGGAGTCTCTGGGTAAGGAACCTATCCCTCCAGCATGTTTTGTTCATTGTGATGACAAGGTTTAGATCCCTGGAGCGTGTGGCTCTGAGGGATTGGGATTTATTTAATTGGAACATGTCCAGCAGTTCAGGGTTTGAGATGGCCTTGTATGTTAAGCAGAGATCGCCTCTGAGTAGACGATATGCCACAGAGTATAGCTGGAGTTTTTTTAGACTGTCAGCATAGGGCATCTGCTTTAGGCTTGTGATTCTTTTAGTGAGGTATTTCTGTGGCCTTTCCAGCTGTTGCAGATGTCTTGTGAGATACATACCAAATGGGGCATTGTACTCTATAATGGGTCTAATGAGGGATAAGTACAGTGGGAGAATGACCTCCATTTTTCTGGATGAAAAGCACTTAGTGATGAGGTGTGCCACATAGAAGGATTTCCTGACTGTTGTGGCGATGTGGTTATCGAAGGTGAGACTACTGTCCACCTGTGTCCCTAAGTCTCTCATCACACTTTCAGTGTTTAGTGTACTGCCACCTATGTGGTAATTCATGGGTACATGGTTTTTCCCAAAGCGGATAATTATACATTTCTTGGCATTAAGCTTGAGCCCATGGCTCTGGCACCAAGCATCTGTTTCTGTAAAGCCCTTTTGTAGAATATCCACATCATTTGGGGATTCAGTAATGGCTCCCAGTTTGCAGTCATCTGCAAACTTTGTTAGCCAGAGTCCCTTAGTGTTGGCCTGTACTTCAGAGATGTAGATGCCAAACAAAAGCGGTCCCAGGACTGAACCCTGAGGTACTCCACTTGTCATTTGTCTGGAGCTAGATTTGGAGTCGGCTACTTTTACAGTCTGGGTTCTGTCAGTAAGCCAGTTGGCAACCCATCGAGTGACATAGGGATTTATGCCCAGCTTAGTAAGTTTATCTATGATTCCAGAGTGGGGGATGGTGTTGAAGGCCTTGGCGAGGTCCAGATAGGCTGTGTGGGACTGCCTTACCCTCGTCCACAGCTCTGGAGACTGATTCAAAGAAGTCAATCAGGTTCAGGAAACAAGATCGGCCCTTCACAAATCCAAACTGGGTTGGGTCCAGTGTTTGAACATTGCCAATGTCTTTCTTTATAAGTTCCATGATAATGCATTCCATGCCCTTGCAGATCAGGCTCATCAGACTGATGGGACGGTAGTTCCCGAGATCCAAGGTGGATCTCCCCTTGTGGAGTGGGATAACTGTAGCTGTACGCCACTCAGTGGGCACGAAGCCTGAGTTGAGGCTATGATTAAACATGACACTTAGGTGAGGTGCCAGATCATTTTGTATTTCATGTAGTACACAGCCCGGGATATCATCTGGTCCCATGGATGCTGTATTCTTAGCTTTGGAGAGTGCGGTTTCTACCAGTGTGGCCTTGATTGCTGGAATTTGGCAATCTTTTGGTATTGAGATGGGCCCTTTCCTTTAGGGGATGAAAGGGGGGTGAAGTTGGTGCTAAATCGATCTGCCAGGATATTGGCAATATTCTTGGGATCAGTATATTTAATGCCATTCTGTTGTAGCTCAGAGTAGATCTGAGCATTGCCATTTAGATTCTTGACATAACTATAGAATGCCTTGTGGTTGTCTTTGGAATCTTTGGCAATTTTATTTTTGTAACTAGCTTTGGAGGATTTTATGAGGGATCTCAGCTTCTTACTGAGGCTGGTAAGGGAGTTTTTTGCATCCTGGGATTTTCCTCTTTTCTGTAACAGTTTCTTCCTTCTGTTGTATAGTTTGTTGATGGCAGGGGAACACCAGATTGGCTTCCTTTTTTTGGAGGAGAGCGTCTTGGTTTTATTTGGGATGGCACGATTCATGCACGAATGGATGTGCTCATACAATGCCTTAGTGTAGGATTCAGCAGTCAAACTTTCAGCTCCCGTCTGCATGGGTGCCATGAAGTTTGTCACTTCTGACTTAAAGTAGCATGAAGTTGGCTTTGGAGAAGTTTTTTACATAGGTTTCCTTACTGTGGGGTGGGGGTGGTGTGTGGATGTCAAGGGTGATTTGCTTATGGTCAGACCTGACCAATGAGGGGGTGAACACTGGTGTGGAGCATCTATCTCCCACGTTGGTAATGATCAGGTCTAGGCTATTGGAGCCCCGGGTGGGACAATGGATTAGTTGATCCAGGGCATTGGAATTTATGAATTCCAAGAACCATTGGGAAAAGATGTTTGTACCCGAGTAGTTTTCCCAGTTAATGGCAGGGTGGTTGAAATCATCCAGTATTAGGGTGTTTGGTTGTATCTTAATATTTTCCAGTATGTTTAGAAAGGTGTAGTGAGACTCTTGGGGTATGGTGGGGGATCTGTAGCAAGCTACAGTTTGGATTGCAGTCTTACCTAGTGTTAGTTGCAGCTGGAGAATTTCAGATGCATTGTGTTGGGCAACTAGCCTGGAGGTGTGAATATCCTTGGTGAATATGGACACTTCTCCACCTTTAGTGTTTCAGTCCTGGTTTGGTGGCCGAAAAGTGTGGTAAGAGTTGTAGCCTGGTATTGCAGGGGTGCTCTCTGGAGTCTTGAACCAGGTCTCAGTTACTGCACAGGTAAATAAACACAGAAAAGGCTAACGTACTTGAGTGTGTAGCCCTAAACAGTAAATGCAATTAAAACTCTACAAAATTAGCAATTTAAAACTCTTTGAATGAAGCAAGGCAAGTGCACAACTGAAAAACGATTTAAGAGGCAGTAATACAGTGGAATAAGTAGCTATTCTACATATACAGAAAAGTCTTTATATACAGAAAAACAGATAAAACACACTAAAACAATTCAGATGCAGTGCAACCTAGATCACTTGAGTTGTAGCAATATTAAGGCAAATACAGTTTTAATAAATACATTAAAATGTACTCTATATTTCCAAAATGTTTGAGAAGCACAGTCAAAACACAAGGAGATTCACGCAATTTTTTTTATAAGAAGGGGAAAAAGGAGGAACAAAAGAAAAAAAACTAAGTGGGTTGACTTTCTCAGATGTTCTCTCTGTATTAGGTAGAATGAGCTAATGACACTAGACTGGGAGGAGTGTCCCATATCAAATTTACAGTAGGGGCAGGCAACTGCAAAGCCACCAAGTATAACAGCAAAACAACAGAGAGGGAGGATGGGGACCAATACTAAAGCTAGTAGCCTACACTCTTTTAGTCAGTAAACACTACAGAAATGTTTATCACAGCAGTGAGCCACAAAATGAAAGTTTAACTCTACAACTGTACAATTTCCCCAAACTCTTTATTGTATGGTGACTGTATTATCACTTATATGTATCTGTGCAGCTTCTTTATATCCACATTTTAACTGCTGCAGCAATAAAACTGCACAATAGAAATGTACCCATGCTAAGACTGTAACCCATGCAACAAATAAGGCTACTGCATTCATGTTACACAATAATATTATTAACTTATTTTATATAATCATTGCCACTTTCTTCCTTATGCTTAATTGATAATATTTATTCCCATGTATATTTTAATTATGTTTTAGTCTGATTGTGACAACCCAAAGAACCTTAAGCATCTCAGTCACTTGTGACTCTACACAGGGAGTCTTGCATACAGTACCACTGGGACAATTTCTTTTTAAGAGCCATGATAGCATTTTGCAATTTTATATAATATTGGTAGTTATTAAGTTACTGATGTTGGTGTACTTTGTACATAGGCACAAGTGGACATTGCAGTACTGCATCAAGCAACAGGTAACTTCGTAATCCCTGTGATGAACTGTTGTTAGTCTGAAAACTCAAGTAATTGTAAACTTTTAGTTCAGTAAAAGGTATCATATTACTTCTGTTTTCAGATGTTTCTGCTAATGGACCAACATGTCATTTATTTACTTTTTTCTACAACCTTATATCTGTTATCTCTAACTTGTGTGACAAATCTTTATGTACACTTCATAGCTGCTTGTGTTAATTGTATTATACTGGGATTTTTAAATGTTTCTCTTATTTGTATTGTATTTCTTGGGCTATGGCTGAAATGGGTCTCTTGTGGATCAGTTCACTTTCCTGTTTAAGAAACATAGGAAATTATTTAATTTGGATATTCTCTGATGAAGGGTTCCTTATTGCTTAGATTATTTGGATAGATTTTTATGGAGTTTAGCAAAATGTGAAAAATGTAAATATAGGGCTGTGTGTCTCCTACAATACAGGCACACTCTGCAAGTGGGTTGTTTAGCTGAAGAGCATTTTACAGCTTCATGTGAGGTCTACAAGTCCTTTACCCTTTCTACTGTTAAGGAAAGTAAGAATACATTTATGGAAGCAAGTTCTTTTGCTGTTTCCACTGGAATGTTTAACCTTGTGCATCATTCTGGGGTCTGCTGCACTGACCTCGAGTGAAATCTGTAGTGCTCAAGGAGGATTCTCCTGGGCATAAGGAAAAGAACAGAGACAAGGACAGGAAAATAATAAAAAATGACATAGCTGATAAAATAAGAGATATATCTCCGGGATGTAATACCAAAAAGACAAAAGCAGGTGAAAGGCACTCTGCTTTCAGTTTCCTGGTCTTTGTACCTTATCAGTTTAAATTTTTGACTAATAAATCACTGGTTAGATTTGTCAGAATTGACAGTATGTCCTGTATAACTGATTTGTAGGTAAGTTTCTGGGCTGTAGACCGTCATCATAAAGAGTTTTCATAAGTCTGTCCATTTCTTCCACAGAGATTGATTATGAGATGATGATACAGGCCTTCATAAAAGTTTATCAAAATGTGTCTTTCCTTTTCCCAGTATAGTACCAGGGCAGATGAAGGCATTGGCACTTCTTCCTTGCCTTTTTCTCATTGCATTCATCCCAGATATCCTATTCTGCTGTTTAATATTCTTTGTATGAGGGAGATTGCCTGCCAAGCTACTCGACTTCAGCCAGTATACAAAAGTCTTTAGTGCCTGAGGTGCATGGTACGTCGCATGTAAGCTGCTGTCTGACATAGGCCATAAAAGTGACATATGCATGCAGCAGCCACAGAACATCTTTGCCGCCAGACAGAATGTGTCTTTCATAAGTACAGTTCACCGAAGAAATGTCAGTCTCAATGTCTCAGATAAGTGCCCTGTTGGGGAATCCTTTTATACTTTTTGGTTGTGTATAGGGTTTAATGTCATCCAAGAAGGGCAAATGCCAATATGGATGTCAGATTCCACATAAGGACAACCCCCAACAGTGCCTTTTCTGTCTTGGGCCTTCCCACGACCATAAGGCTTGCCCTATTTGCCAATCCTTTGTTCCCAAAAGTTTAAGACGGAGGCAAAATTCTCTTTCCAGCTGCTTAGAAAATCAGTGGTTAAAACTTCTTGCTAAAAGGATGGAGGGTCCCTCAGGCTAAGAGGCCAAGTCATTAGTGAAACAGAAGGCCAAGAAACCCAGGCTAGAAGCTTTGGCTTCACCTCCAGTGCCAGACCTCTCTCCTGAGATGATCGCTAGTCCTGAGATATGATCAGGGCTGTCGTCCGATCCACAGGCTGAACCCATAATGGAGGTATCCTTGGAGCAGGATATCAGCACATGATTGGAGGTACTGCAGGCATCTATATCAGATGTCCAAGGGGAACCCAGACTTGTAATCTCTGTAGGCCCTAGGGGGATCATGACCATTCTAATTAGGGAGGAAGTGGATTCGGACATAATCAAGTGTAGGCCTATGTCTGGCCCACTGTCCCTACATAGAGTTGATATTATTTGCAAAAAAAAAAAAACTAAAGGTTAAACATGTTTCTCCACCATGTGATCCTCAAAAGGATTGGTAGGCTTTTTCTCAGAGCATTTTAGTGCTCTCATGTCCCTTAGACCCCATTCAGGGGTTACCTTCCTCTGGTCTGCTTCACCTCAAAAGAGGGTAAGGGAAGAAACCTCTTCAGAAGAGGAACAATCTTCTAATGATGAATCATTGGCCTATTCAACACAGATCCCCTCCCCACTAGATTATGCTTCCCAGAGGAAGATTCTAATGGGATTGATTCACCAGCAGAGGAAATTTCCTTTAGTGACCCCTTAACCAAGATCCAAAAACATTTCAAGTGGGAAAGCACTGAAATGTCAGATATTCAAAAACATTACTATGACTTTTATTTTATTTATTCATTTTATTTAACATTTGTTAACTGGGAAAGTCCAATTTGGAACAAAGCCAATTTTCAGGGGAGGCCCAGGGAGAAACGTTCCAGATGCATGTCTTTGTAACGTGGGAGAAAACTGGAGCACCTGGAGGAAACCCACACAAATGCAGGGAGGACATGCAGACTCCACACAGAAGGAACCCCAGCTGAGAATCGAACCAGAGATCCTCTTGTGAGGCGACAACGCTACTGCTGCACCACTGCGACTTACTGCAGGTAGATGCCCCCACTCCCTCAGCTGTCTCCCATCCTTCCTGCATTCTTAGATGTATTTGCATCTTCAAGCAAAACTCCAGATTCACAGCCTCCTCTACCTAAAAAAACAAACAGATTTTATAAGGTGCCTGCAGACTGCAAGATCTTATTCAAAGTACCCTCGACTGACCCATTGGTCATCACTGTAGCTTCAGACAAACCCTCTAGGCTTCTTCCTTCAACTTCCCTGCTTCCTTCTGACAAGGAGAGAAAACATTTGGTGAGACTAGGGAAAAAAGTGCATACGTCTGCCACCTTTGCCTTTAGGGCAATCAGCTACCAAACCCACATGACAAAATACTCTTTAGAGCTCTTGTCCCACTTATCTAAAATCATTTCAGAATTGCCTGACTCTGAGAATAAATGTCTGTTCAAGTCCTTATTGGGTGTAACCTCTCAGGTCACCCACCACTCAATTAAATGTAGCTATGATGCTGCAGAGGCTTCTGCTAGTGCACCTGCCTCAGGATCTATCCTTAGAAGATTTGCATGGTTAAGACTCCAGCCCTTACCAGAGGATATCAAACCCAGATTGATGGACACTCCACTGGACAATTCAGCCCTGTTTGGCCCTGTGGCTGCTGACCTGTTTAAAATTTTGCAGGAGAAGTGCAAGGAGATGCAGGACTTAAAACGTCTCCTGGTATCTCCTGTTCCAAAATTCCAGAGAAATTACTCTTTTAAGCCGGTCTTTATCAGAAGACAGTCCAGGCCACCTCAATCTAAGACAAAAAAGTCTGGAAAGAGAGAAAAATCATTTAGGACTCCTCAACAAGCCCCACCAGAAAAGCAGTACTTTCCAGACAGGCCAGGGTCTATTTGACTATTTGGACCCCATATCACCCCCCACCCCTTTCCCTTCACCTTTCTGTTTCAAGTCCAACTTGGGAAAACATTACTCAAGATTAATGGGTGCTTTCCATCATAAAAAAAAACATATACTTCATGGATTGGGAGTGTCTACCTCCTTTCAGGGGCATGTCCCAACCACCCAAAGAACAACTTCCACTGTTTCCACAGGTGATGCAAAACCTGCTGGATCAAGGCACCATTTAACATATCCCTATTCATCAAAGAGGCAAAGGGTTTTATTCCCGGATGTTTCTAGTTCCAAGTAAAGAAGGCCCCTGGAGACCTGTCTTAGATCTCTCCTTTCTCAACACCTACCTGAAAGTACCCACCTTCAGGATGCTCACATTATAAACTCTGTTCCCTCTGATTTTACTGATCTTACCTCAAGTCTTTATGGCCTCAATAGACATAAAGGATGCTTACCTTCATATTCCAATTCTTCCCAGCTACAGCAAATATTTAGGGTTCTCTGTAGCCTCTGGATACTTTCAGTTTTCAGCCTTGCCCTTTGGTCTCTCTACCTCCCCAAGGGTATTCACAAAATGCCTAACACCAGTGGTGGCATTCTGAGGTCTGTAGGATATCCAGGTTTTCCGATACCTGGACAATCTTCTTTTCCAAGCAGACAGTCCAAAGGTGGTAGAGCAAGATTTCAACCACGCAATATCCATCCTTCTTTCCCTGGGATTCACTACAAATTACCAAAAATCTGTTCTCTCCCTATCACAAGACCACATTTTCCTGGGATGCAGGATCCAAACAGACCTCATGGAGGTTTCCCTTTCCATTCAGAAGGTCCAGGAGGTCTCTGCTTTCTTTTCAAAGCCTCATCCCTCTCTCAAACATCTCAGCCAGAACCTTTCTCAGGACCCTGGGTTTCATGGCATCCACCATCCCTATGCTCCCTCTGGCAAAAATGCACGAGGGAATTACAGTGGTTCCTGAAATCTGCATGAACACAACATGCACACCCTCTGGAGTTCCAAATTCCTCTTCTTCCCTGCCTGAAGAGGGGAAATAACCTTGTGGATTCAACAACTGTCTGCCAACCCAGGCCTCCAACTTCATCCTCCTTCACCAGTACAAGAGATGTACACAAATACCTCAGACACAGGCTGTGGAGCAACCTTCAGCTCAATGAAAGCGCAAGGTACATGGTCACCCTCTCAAAGAAAAGATGATGTCAACATAAAAGAAATGAGTGCATTGCTGCTCACACTGCAGGCTTTTCAGTCTCTTCTCGTTCCAGGGTCCTTAAAATTTTTCACAAACATGAAAGTGCTCTGGTATATAAACAAACGGAAGTGGGGGGACCAGGTCTTACCTCCTGTGCAGACTAGCCTTGCCAGTGTGGGAGCTGGCTGTCAAATTGCAGATACACCTTCAGGCAGTGTACATTCCCTCAAGCCTGAATGCCTTTGCAAACATATTGAGCAGGTCCAAAACATAACCCCATGAATGGATGCTTCACAGTGACTTGTTCTTGGATATTGTCCACCAGTGGGGTAGCCCACAAGTGTAGATCTCTTTGCCTCCTCCATGAACAGACAACTTCCTCAGTTTTGTGCCAGAGACCCATACCCTCTGTTCTGGAAAGTGGATGCACTCAGTTTTTCATGGAGATAGGTGTTTCTATATGCATTCCCTCCCCTACCCCTCATTCCAAAAGTTCTACTAAAGATTCAGCAGGACAGACTAAAAAGTTTGATGGTAACCCCCTTTTGACCAAGACAGCATTGGTTCCCCTTACTCCTGCAATTAGCCAAGGGCAATCAGCACGAGTTATCCCACAGAATGAACCTACTCACACAACACAAAGGAGTCCTCATCCACCCTCACCTGTCAACTCTGCATATGACACTGTGGGTGACAAGGCCTTGATTCCTTTAAGACACCTTTTTTTTCAGAGGATGTGCTTAGGGTACTGCAGGATGCCAGGAAACCCAGTACTAGAAAATTCTATTTATCCAGATGGAAAAGATTTTCAATCTGATGTCTCTCACATAACCTGGACCTATAACAGGAGAAGTCCCCATTGTTCTAGCATTCTTGTGTGAGTTGCTGGATGCTGGCCTACTAACATATTCTTCAGTGAAAGTGCACGTCAGCTATCTCTGCCTGTCTGCTTCTCTCACCCCCTTTGGCTTCCAGGTTCAAGGCCAAACATTTCCTGAAAGGAGTCCTTCACATGAGACCGCCCAGGAAACCAGCTCCACCCCAATGGGATCTTAACTTTGTCTTGAAAAGACTGACCCTGGGCCCTTTTGTGCCAGCAGCTTCTACCTCTCTAAAATACTGCTTCTGGAAACCAGTCTTGTTACTAGCTGTCACTTCTGCCAGAAGGGCTTCTGAACTCCAGGCCATTATGGCCTCCCCACCCTTCTTGGTGTTCCACAAGGACAGGGTATCTCTCCGTACCAACCCCTCCTTTATGCCTAAGTTGGTAAATGAGCTATCACTCAACCAAGCTGTCCATCTTCCTGCCTTATTCCCTTCACCCCAAAACTCTGCAGAAAGAGCTCTGCACTTTCTGGACATACACAGACAGCTTTGGTTTTATCTTGACAAAACCAAAACCATTAGGAAATCAGACCAGTTGTTTGTTTCCTTTCATCCTAGAGCCCTTGGGCTTCCTGTCTGTAAACATTCTTTTTCCAGCTGGATCTCTAAGACTATCTCCTTCTGCTATGAATACCATGGAAAGAGCCTCTCTTCTTCAGTTAGGGCACACTCTACCAGAGCTATTGCCTCAACTGGCATTTTCTTCAAAGGGTTGGTCACCAGTTCCATTCTGGAGGCAGCTACTTGGTCATCAGTCCATACTTTTACTATGCATTACAAACTGGACCTCTCCAAATCCAGGGCAGGGTTCACTAGGGCCATTCTCCACAGCTTTCTGGAAAGGTCCTCTGCCCCTACCTCTCCTCCCTCTCCTTCTCCTCACGAGCTTTTGCATTCTTCCTCATGTAAAGAATACTGCAACAGCTGAATAGAAGGACATTGAGTTTGTTTGTGTCTTTCGGCTTTTCCCGGTTAGGGGTCGCCACAGTGGAACTCCGGTCCGCTAATGATTGGCAGTAGAGTTTTACGTGCTGGCTTGCCAGGCCTAACGCACAACCTTCAATAAAGGAATGCCCGTTCACGCATGTCGCCACACAGAAGACGCTCTAACTGAGAATCGAATGGGCAATGTCTAACTGTGAGGCAACAACGCTACCGCAGCATAGAAGGACATTGAGTGGTTGTGAAAAATCTTACCATAACAATAGATGTCCTTCTCTTCTCTGTTGTAGTATTCTGTCCTACCCTTCATCCCCCTGCATTTGTTTTTCCTGGATGTACCTAGCCTACATACCTATTTCTCAAGCTTTCTCCCTGGGGAACTCAGTTGTGAGGATGGTGCGTGTGCACATTACTTTTATGGCCTATGTCCAATGGCAGCCTGTGTGTGACTTACCACACATCCTAGGCAATAAAGACTTTTGTGCTTGACAGACAGTCTCCCTCATGTACAGAGAAGAGAAGGACACTTAACATTATGGTAAGATTTTACACAACTAATCTTCCATGTCGCTAACCTACATTCATATACTGGCCCCAAGGAGGTCAAAGGTGAGCCATCATATATCAATGTTGATGTCAGCAGCCTTGTTAATGACAGTTGTAGTTTTGCTTTCAGGTTCTTAGCCCTTGGGTTGACCATTTTGGCCTTGATCATGCCATCAGTATTGACTGCTTTGTTCGCTTAGCCATCAATGTTATAAGTGCTGTCAACCTCAGAGTAGGAGGCAGTCTGTCAGGGGTCAGGTTTGTCACCAATGTCATCAGTGTCGGTGCCGATTCTGATGTACTCAGACTTCTGATCATTGGTGTCCTGTGAGTCCCCCATCTGAGATGTTGAGGACATAGATGGTGTTGATTCTTCCCAATAACTCCATATTTAAGGAGGTCCTGGAGACAATAGATCCTTAAGGATGTTTTTGGACCCTTCAGCATTAATTTGCCCCCCCCCCCCAATGGATTAAATGTTAATGCTTGGGGTCAAAATTATGCAGGACAACCTTGATGATGAAGCACTTGTACCAGGGATACTGAACAAGATCCTGCAGTTTCCCCAAGTTTTGGAACTGCAGAACTGAAACTCTAAAGTTCTGTTTCATGTTTGCTACAGCTGTCCTTAAAAAGGCTCCCAAATAACATAGTCCTGCTGCCTATTCTCTATATAAGGCCATAGGCACATTTGAAATTAATGTTTATGTGTCCTCCACATTTCCCTTAAAGATGCTAAACCATCTTTCACACATTTGGAGTACTGTACTGAATTTTCTGTACCACCCTGAAAATACTCCGGCACTCAAAAATATCATAAAGCCATACAGTAATTCAAAGCAACTATGATCGTCCAATAAACTGTTGGTCCAAGCCCACAAAACCATTAACTCAGCCAGTGACTCCCTGTTTGTCAACGTCGTTGGTAAAACTTGGAATTCAGTTCCATCTAACTTTACCCTCGAACCTTCTTTAAGTCTCTTCAAAAAAGGCCTCAAACAGTATTTTAAAGAGCACTGGCTTTGTCCCTGCACTAACCCTGATTAGTCTCTACTTATTCAATGCCTTATTTAAATTAATATTGTACGCATCTCTTGCTCATAATAGCTTGCTGCAACCTGTTGTTTTTGTATACCATTACACACTGTGTACATTGAGTACCTACTAGAGGGCTTTGTAAATATGTTTGACTCATATCTGTTATGTTCTGTCTGCGTTTTCTCCCCGGGCCTCCGCTGAAAATGGACATATATCCAGTCAGACTATCGCAGTCAACAAATGTAAAATAAAATAAATAAATAAAAAAATTGTTTGTTTGTTTTATTTATTTGCCTTTGTTGGACAGGATAGGCCATCTGAGGCAAAGGCCCATTTTCTGCGATATCCTGGGGGGGGGGGCCTTAAATCATTAGTAATAGTCAAATGTTAAAGGCATGCTGTTCTCAGTTCCCTGTTGTTTGAAAGAGGCGATACCCATGTTGAAGTTTGAAGGTCATTAGCTCAACATAGTAAATGCTGAAAATAAAATACTGGAACTCAACAATCCTAAAGTACATTCTAGCTAAGAAATTTAATATCCTTAACTACCTTGCAAAATACGTTTGTCCTTTACCCAAAGAGTGTGACTTTGGGTTTAGAATAATGAAATAGCAATGCTGGAGTCATAATGTGCATGTCCTCATACAAAAATATATCGTAACCCTTGTGGCTTACCCATCAGAAAATGCCAATATCAGAAGAAGTGGAGTGGACAGTTTTAAAGGTCGTGGTCATAAATGAAATTATTTGTACTGTTGTAAATTGAGATGATGCCAGTCAAGCAATATTGTCATAGCACCAAAGTATTACCAAAACCATGTAGTGAATCTGAAAGTAGAGTATATTTATTTATTTATATGATCAAAATGTGGGTGTAGAGCAGCCCTTCAAATATTTTGGTGATGTGGCAACTTTATCTAAAATATTACAGCCTGTTTGTGCAGAGAAGTTACAGTTCCTGAGACAAGAGATAGAATAAAAGAGAAAATCTAATACTTTTAGTGGAGCTGCTTTTTTTACTTATTTTTTTTTTTTGAATGCAGGGAAAAGTTAGCTTCAGTCTTTTTGTTTTGTTTCTTCAAAGGTTTTGTTACTTTTTGCCCTGGTTTCTTTGAAAATGGTATATTAGGTCTGTGGATAGCTGTAGCATGTTGAGGATTGGGATTTGGTATTGTTGCTCAGCTGGCAACCATGGTTATCTTTAAGGCAACAACATTGTCCTTTTATTCATAAGTAGAGAAGGTAGAGCTGTGCCGAGTAATCTGGCATGTTAAAGTTTTTCACAGTAATTTGGGTATGCAGTTACTGCATCCTGATTATTCCTTAGATCAGGTGGGTTTTGCTGAATTTGTTTTTATTCTGCAACTTTTTCTTTTTATGTGTAAACATTCCTGATGTACATTGCTGTTACGAGCATTTCCCCTCTTTTCTATGGTGTGATACTTTGTCTCATCAAGACTTTACTGAGTTGTATGCCATGGTCATCTGTGTGCCCTAGGATGTCTATTTTATTGGGAAAAGTAAACCCTGGATAGGCTGTGAACTTCTCTATGAAATGGGTTAATGCTTGGCTAAGATTATTACATTAGTAAAAAGGAGTCCAATCTGTTCCTTTGAGAAGTGTATGTAGGGTTGTTTCCTTTGTTTCTGAAATGGGTCAAACTCTAACAAGCTGTAGTAGTCCTTTAATTTTTTTTAAATTGTCATTTTGAGAGACCCAGGTAGTAGTCATTAATGTAGTTTGGGAGTACAAAAATGTGAATGAAAACAAGGGGAAATGCTACTTAGTACTAGATCTAATTCCCTGAGTTGGGATTTGGCCTAGTAATGTTTTTAACAAGCTGTTCTAAACCATTTAGGCCAAGGCTTTTGTTTAATTATGAGGCTGCTGGTGCTATTGCTTTTGAATTAAAGTATGAATTACAGTGCCACTTTTACTGATACTTTCTTGGCACATATCTTTCTGTACCTTTTGTAACAAGCACCCCCCACACAGAGGTTTGTGTGTTTCTCTAAAGATCCACTTAGGGCTGACGTCTGTATTAGGGTTGGTTGCTTTGCTTGTAGGGAGTCCGTGTTTGAAGAATTACTAATAAGTAGTGCAACACCACCTCCTATCCCTGCACCATGTCTGCTGTTGTAGACAGTCATTTCCTTTGATAAATTCAGGAGGTCAGATGTCATCCTTTAGCTATAATTACATTGTAGCTAATATGTTTTTTTTTCAGTTATTAACTATGCTTCCATGTGAGCCCAGTTGCTGTTCATACTACTTATGTATAGCACGCCTGTTTTAAAGCCTTCTGAGTGGTTTAAATTATTGTTGTCAGATGCCAAGGTTGTTAATGGAGGACTCATTTTTAGTTGAGTGCTTCCCTACCATGATTATTTTAAGTATAATCAGGTAACGTTAAGTGAGGATTTTCTGATGGCTTCAGTGTATGTCATGGTTAAAGGGACACTCTAGTTTGACTTCTGCAGACTGAGGTCCCCAGTTAAACCACTCCTTCTAATCTAATAACTTAAGGAGCATAAGGGGAACGGAACCACTCACAGACCATGTTGCACTAAATGCAGCAACCTCTGAGTGATCCACCAGTTGTGGCCGATTGATGCACTGTAATACTTAGTACCAAGAACACCAAAATGACTTCCTTCTAATCTGCTTAGAAACTCTTGACTAGTTCATCTTACCCTAGTCTTGCATTACGTGCCCTATAGATGATGTGAATCTACCAGCTTTTATTCTCACAAACATTGCTACAAGCTTACCGTTTGCTCCTTGTCCCTGCCCCTTGCTGCTGCTGTCTTATCTTTTCCTTACTATTTATTTCTTTTTGTTTGTTTTTTCCTTTTTTTCTTGCTATTTACTTCTTATCCCATCTCCATATCCTCTGTCACGTTTTCTTTCAGTCTGTCCCTTAAGTATACTTTTTTTTCTTTTTCATCCTTGCCTACTTTATCATTCCTGAATAGCCTGTACCATGGTATTGCTCTAACAGTGTCCCATCCCATCCTTTCATTGAACAAGGTTTCACTCAGCCAGCCTCATCAGTCCTTCTCTTTAAACTACTTGCATCCATCTTAGCTGTCTTCTTTTCTGGGCTTGTGGCATTCCTGAACACCGCCCTGTCTCCACTCCATTCATTCCCCTCACTGCGGTTCTTTATCCCTTTCTCTGCCGTTATATCATCTAGTCTGTTACTTTGAGATCTTGCACTTTTGCTTTTTCTTTCCTTGCTTGTTCCCCTTCCTGCCTACCCACTTCTCTCACAAGTGTTTTAATTTCCTTCTCTCTTCCATCTCCACAGTACTGCATATCATGTCCTTCTATAGCATTGTTGCAGTCCGCCTTACAGTAGGATCCCCTGCCTAGGGGGTAAGAATGGGGTACTTATCTGAAAGTGGTCTGGAAACCAGCAGATGAAAGAGCATTCAGAACGGCAGTCAGATATGGCATTTGGACTGGCGGCAAAGAAGTTCTGAGGATGGTACATCCATATGTCACCTTTATGTCATACGCTGTGCACAGGGAGCATACGTACGACATCCCTATTACAACCTATGGCTTTGTTATACTGGCTGGATGTCGGACTGCCCTAGGCAGGGGTTTACCTACATGTAAGGAGTACTGCAACAGTGATGTAGAAGACCCTTAACCATTATGGTATGATTTTGCACAACTGTACTTTCTCTTTGATGCTCCCTCTTCCCTTTGTCCATTTTCACTAAACCTCTCTTGGCTTCCTGTATTCCTTCTCCTTTTCTCCTGCTACACTGCTGACATATTCTACTCCTCCCTCTTTTGCTAAATGTTCTTGTTTTACCTGAAGACCAAAAAAAGCAAACTGAAACAAATCAGTTGTGAACCAAACACTGATCTGATGCAGTTTCAATGATCTGCACATGCAATCATAGGTACTGTTTTCTCCTTCGCTTAGCCTCAGTTTAAAGTGAATCCATCATGTACCAAGCAGGAAAGGTTAGTAAAAATTTCAATAACAAATTATATGGTTATAAGGTTATGTGCAAATGTTGCTTTCAGCGAAGATTTTGGTGTTGGTAAATACATGAATGGGAATACGAGTGCAATTGTGGTTTTGGTGAAGTTAAGTAGTGTGAGGGTATGGTGTGTGAGCAGTAGGGAAGGGGTTAGATCTAGTGGGTTGTGTGTTCAGATTTGAGTGTAATATTTGAGTTTGTGTGCAAGTGTTTTAAGGTTAGGGTTAGAGTAAGGGCTAGGTAAATATTTTTTTTGTTTTGTGTGTGTAGTGGTAGATGTGCCAGGGGTGTATCTGTGAATGTCTTGTCTAATAGTACTGTTAGGGAAAGGGTTTTTGGTAAGGCAGTGGCAGGGTTAGGTTTAGCACATATGAGTAAAGTAGGAGATGGAGGTGATGCATAGACCAAATTTCCATTAATTATTAAAGTTTGATTCTTAAAGTCAAATCTTAAAACCTGACTGGCTACTAAGGATAAATTAAAGTATACCATGCATGGGGATTGCACACTAGATATGATATTTTTGTTTTAGATTTGTTAGTAAAGTTGATGTTTTTTTAAAAAAAAATAAAAGTAATTTCATAAATAATAAAAGTAATTTGCAGATGTACTTTGTAACAAATAGGTTAAACATGATTTACCAATGTGAATTTTGTTATTTATGCTTAAGGGTATCTCAAGAAGATATACCAGGAATGAAAGTAACTATCAAACATTGCAAAACCAGTAGGAAGGAGCAATGCATGATATAGCGGTTAATGTATAGAATGCATTTCCTAGTGTCACTAATGAAGTCACAAGTATTGAGCAGTTTAATGCTGATAGGTAATAGTGAGAAAACAAGATGTAAGATATTTGGTAACAGATCTTTTGTTTTTCCAATATGTGTAGTAATTCACTAAACATACTTCTTTCTTCTCTGTCTTTCTCTCTCTCTCTCTTTTTTTTTTTTTACTACAGGTAATGCTATTGGGCAATAAAGCCAGTAGGGACATTTTACATCCCTAACTAATGGACACTGGATCACCGGTTCAGGGGAGCCGGAACACCCCAAAAAAGAAGACTGTTATGTCACAATGGCAGACTGGACAGGACTGAACAGAACTGGAAATGGGGTCAAGGCATGGTGTCGCTGGCCTCGACCCATCGTTGTCTTACATGTGCTAACTGCAGGATCCTGTTCTTGCTGCTGTGTTGTGTGAGGCGAACTTTATAGGGGTTTTACATAATTCCATGCTTTTTTCTTTTACATTTTTATTTAGAAGGCCTTAAGATGTTATGGACACAAAAAGTGAAAACAAACCAACCAATGTGTTGGGGCTAGTGGCTATGATTTGTACTGAAATTCCAAAGTAGTGAATGACTTTCATCCATATGCTTTTGGATTCTGCCATTCAACCCAGAGGCATTAAATTCCCTGAGCTCTTACTGAAGTGAAGTAAACCTCTAAGTACTTTAACATGAAAAAAAAGTTAAACTTTTAGCCAAGAAAGAAGTAGTCTGTAAATCTAGAAAGATCTTTTTAAGCAGTATGTGTATTTCTGGCTTTCTTCCTTCCTAGGTTAAGACTCTTCCAAGGAGGTAGGCAGAGTTGCAATTTTAGATTTTAATGAGTCTGAACACTGAAAGCAAGATATGAGTTGTAGACTTTCCGTATAGGTGTTCAGTAAGTGGTGTCTGTAGTTCTGACTGTGTAACCCTTCCATTACTGCAAAAGATGGAAGCATTCTCCATGAAAGACTGTTGCCAGTGCTGTAGAAATGTCCCAGAGTATTTACATGCCTTTGTCATGGCTGGCCCATGATAACTTAGTTGAAATGTACAGTGGTGTGTGCTCACATGCTCACAGCAGCCCTTCAAGTGTTGTTGGTCTGTAGCAGCTGTGTAGGCCTCCTTCAGAGATGCTGTTTTGCTATTGTTCACAGCCTGCATTAATGTGTGCTGGTGTTATCCAAAAAGAGCTTTGCTGGTCCCAACAGACTCAGACATGCACACAGACCCTTGCTCCTGTTGATAACTCTTGGTCCTGACAGCTTGATGTAGTGTATGCATGCCTCCTCTCATAGGAGCTCTGCTAGCCTTGACAGCCTGCAAGGCTGACAAGCTTCCTCCTAAATGAGTTGTGCTGGTCCTCACAGCCTGAAACAGTGGTGTGCAGCCCTTGTCCTGCAGGAGTGTTGTTGTCCTGAAAGTCTGCATCAGCATGTGCTGGGCTGTTTCCAAATAGACTGAACCACCATTATTAACTTACATTGATATGTACTGGCCTCCTGCTAAAGGACCTCTGCTATTTCTAACAATCTGAAGCAGTGTATGTGTAGGCTTTCTTCCAGAGGATATGAGCCAGTCTTTACTATCCACAACAGTGTGTACATTTTCCCCCTGTGGAATTTTGCTGGGACTTTCATTGCCTGTAGAAATACTTGATGTATTCCATAAAAGCAGCATTTCAGCAGTGGCAACTATGATTTCAGTTTCAATTTACTAATGCACATCAGATCTGTAGAGATTGCTGAGTTTGTGTCATTGTGGTAACCTGGAACTCTAGATTATTTAAGTAGACATTCAAATGTAGCACTAGTTTCAAAGCTTATTTTCAGATTGTTAGGGTTATATAGGTAGATGTGTTTAAAAAAAGAAGTGTATTGCCGAGTCCCTTGTCGTTCATTGTGGGTAGCATTCTTGTGCGCTACATAGAAGCTAACTGTGGGCAAAGCCTAAATTGAGCCCCAGGAGTGCATGCAGTAGTTCATTCAGAAGAGGTGTTGGTATATCAGGCTTGAGTGAAATGCTAAACCTATGGGTGAAGGGTTTTAACAGCATCTTGGAGATAGACTGTAAGCATTTGTTGGATAGCTGGATTCCAGAAAGCCAGATCAGGAAACTAACAAGTCACAAACATGCAATATATAGGGGGAGTAAGCTACACATTCTTTTGACTGAAGTTATGAGAAAATGACTGCATTGTCTATCCTTTATTTGCATCTGTTGCCTAGTGTGTCTCACCCGTTGTCTGCTGGGAATGAACTTGTGACCTTAGGACCAGTACATTTTTGAACAGTAACATCCATCCTTCAGATGAGGTGTTAATCAAGGTCCATCTGCTAAAGGGGTTGTAAGGATCCATGACTCTTCTTAATGAAGACTGGGAGACTGTCCTCAGTGTTCTGGCCAGATTTCCTCTAGTTTGTGTAATACAGTAGTGGGGCTGTTCTGAAAAAAAAACGACCAGATAAACCACATGGCTATCCATATCCATCCATCCACAACCCCTTTTCCATTTTTTCACATGGCGGTATGGCGCCACTTCAACAGTGACATTCATTTAGAGCCAGGGATCATAATGATCTTAACTTATTCATTGAGTTCCCATCAGTGAAATCTCAAGCACTTCTACATGTCTCTGGTATCACAATTGCTTGAACTTGAAAGTTGTGATACTCAGTTTAAAACAAACAGCTAAAGAAATAAATGCACTTGAAACATTTCTTAGAACAAGTAAAGCTGTAACACCATACCAAGATCACTCAGCACTTTAACTCATTGGCTGGCACTTATATTGGGGGGTGGAGTCCACTGATTTCTCTTGGTATGACAGTTCTAACCTTGTTAAGTAAATGTTTATGCTTCTCTGAATGTTTTCCCTTTATACTTATTTTATACAGCCTGTTCCCTTTTTCTGTACTAACAGGGGTAATAGCTACAGAGACAGCTCAGATGTAGAGTAGCACCTGGATAGTTTATTGCTTAGCAATGCAGTCACCAGGTGGTTATTTGGATGGCTTCCATTTAAGTAAGACTGAGTATACCATGGAACGTATCATTAGGGACCTCATAAATAAAGACATAGATGACCTCCAAACCCTAGATCCTACCCAATTTAGCTCTGTCAAAGGCAGATCCTGCCTGTTAAATCTGGTGGATTTTTTCAAAAATATGACCAGGGCCATTCGTGAAGGCAGATCTGTGCACACAGCATACCTCAACTTGGCAAAGGGTTTCATCACAATTCTACACTCAGGCATTACCAATAAACTTAGCAAACTGAATGTAAGCCCCTTCATTGTAAGATGGGTTGCTAACTGGCTCACAAACCGGACACACAGTATCAAAGTGGGCAACTCCACATCAACCAGCAGACATGTCACCAGTGGGGTGCCACAGGGGGTCAGTGCTGGGCCCCCTACAGTTTGGTATATACTTCACAGACGTTCAGGTCAAAACTAAGGGGTTGTGGCTGACCAGGTTAGCAGATGACTGCAAACTGGGTTCAGTTATTGAATCCCCAAATGATATCAGTATACTCCAGGAGGGTCTTACTCAGACCAGTGACTGGTATCTTAGTCATGGTCTCAAACTGAATGCAAAGAAATGCATCATCATTCCTTTTGGCACAAACAATGTCCCCTCACGTTATCAAATGAACAACAATACGCTAAGTACCTACGAAGTGGTAAGGGATTTGGGATCACAAGTTTACCACAACCTTAACTTCAACCACCATGTCTACTGTAGTAAGGAAGGCTTTCTACGTAGCACATTTGATTAGTAAAGGCATCACCTTGAGAGCAAAAGAGGTTATAACCCCTCTATACTCGGCACTAATCTAGCCCATAATTGAGTATAACACCCCATTCAGCATGTACTATATAAAGCACATGCAGCAATTGGAGACACCTCAGAAGTTTCTAACAAAGAAGATCAAGGGACTCCAGCATGTGCTGTACACAGACCAACTAAAGTCCCTGTCACTTTACTCTGTATCATATAGACTTCTTAGGGGAGACTTGTGCCTGGCTTACAGAACAATCTCAGACCCAAACCTAATGAACTTGTTGCATATCTGTAAATCAAATGGGACTAGGGCCATCCATTCCAGGGACCTAAATACGGTCTGTGACTTAAACAGGACATGCTGGAGGGAAAGATTTATCTCCCAGCGACTGCCGCATCTTTGGAATAGGCTACCTATTCATGTGAAACAGAGCACCTCTATGACAGTGTTCAAAAGGAACCTGGGCGAGTGGATTAGGCACCATAAATTCTTACCGGGAATAGTGCACACAACCCTCCTGGACATGGGCAGTCTTTGGTATTAACTAATATTTTTATTACACTGGGATGAAATGGCTAGGCTTGAAATGACCTGCGGGTCAATAGCCTAGTTATCTGCTATGATCCTATACTTAGTGTACATCTGCTTTTAAATAAATCTGTGCTCCTGGCACAAACATGTTTGTGGAGGTCTCAGCCATAGCAGGGGAGTGTAGGAACATAAGAGAAAAAAATATCTATCCCCAGCAAGATGGCACCATTCTCTGTGTTCAGCTCTCACATCCAAGAGTAGTAAGTTGGTCTGTGTTCTCTTACCTCTGGAGTGGTTGAGTGATTCACTGAAAGGGATGCTGGAATCAAAGTAGTAGGGTTAGGAAGACAAGAAAAAAATGTAACAAGGAAAAAAACTTATAAACTAAATTGTCAACTTCTTATGTACCTGTATGATGATAAAAAGTTTAACTACAGTCATTTGCAGTATAAAGCTATAGGTTCATAGGTTTCAAAGCTATTGGCCCAAGGGCCTTTATAAGCCTAGCCATGTTATATCCTTGTTCCCTTATTGACCAGGTTGCATGGTCTGTATTTGCCACGAGTTGATGATCAACACTGACTGCCCTTATTCAAGAGGGACATAGATGGCACCCCCGGTGTAAATTTACGGTCTCCCATCCAGTTGTCTAAGTTACACTTAAATAGGGTCATTGAGGAGCTCTGTTTTATATGAATTGGGAGTTTGTTCCAGAGGATTGGCAGTCTAGAGCGAGTGAATCTTGTCCCATTTGACTTTCAGATGTGCAACATTTCCATTAAGGCAGAGTCCAAGACTGCTCTGTAGGTCAGGCACAAGTCATCTCTCAGCAGTCTGTAAGATATAGAGTACAGTGACAGGGCCTTCAGCCTGTCCATGTCATTCTTTTTGCAGCTGTTATGTTTACTGTTCTTGGAGGGTATAGGTGACTGTGTGTTTACTGTTCTTTGAGTGTATAGGTGACTGTATGTTTACTGTTCTTTGAGTGAATAGGGGACTGTATGTTTACTGTTCTTTGAGTGTATAGGTGACTGTATGTTTACTGTACTTTGAGTGTATAGCTGACATCCATTTCTGTTTTTTTGTCAGTTGAAAAAAAAGTTGTGATTGCCCTTCTATAGTGTTGCACATCCCAGTTCTCTGGTTGCTACAAGACATCAGGTGATACGGGGTGGTGTTCTTGTAGGACAGACCAATCTTTTAAGACTTCACCTGTAAAATGTCTGTGCAGCCCTCTTTTTGTACTTAGGCTTTTTACCTCTTTCACTTTTAAAATCCATTCTGCAACTCTCATTTTTTTAAATGGTATAAAGTATTTTAAAATGTATTTTAAGTGTTTCTTATAATTGTGTGAGTCAGATGTACTGCATTCATCTAGTAAGGAAGCTTCATTGATTGGGCGGTCTTGCACTTAAGGACTCTGAACAAACTCCCGTCATTTAAGGGTCAAAGGAACGTCAATGAGATCTGGGTTCCTGTGACCGGAAGAACTATCATTCGCATCTTAATATGTAGTAGGGCATGAGCAGCCAGTCATCTTATGTCCTACTGTCACCGACAAGCTTCCCATCAAGTTTACTGTAACAGATCAGTAGAGGGTTCTTGTTAACATTGGTTTCCTCACTTTTGATAATAAGACTATCAAGGGGATTTTCATGGGGGATTTTAGTGAAAAAAGTTATCAACTCCCATTGGCCATTATGGTTTAAGAAAAGATGATGGTACATAGTAACAAAAAGGCCTTAAAGTGCCCCATGTTGTTCCATACTCTCACAATAAGTCTTATTGAGCTTAAGGCACTAACCAAATCTTGGCTACCTTAACACAAAGTTTGTCCATTTCACGGGAGCCAGTGGCCCAAGAAGACTTCATAGCCTTCTTTCCTGAGTACGATGCTATAGTTTTCTATGATTCTGATAATATTGAGAAGATCCATCTACTGAAGAGAGAAGCATATAGCTTCTTAGAGCCTGATATAGAAATTTTGTATGACATTACCACAGCCCATCCAAGTCCTTCATATCCTGTGGATCATGTCTCATAGTCATGCTCACTGTTCCTGAATACCCCTTCTCTGTGGAGCTGTTCAGGAAGATTGGGCACCCTAACCAGATCTCAGGTACCCAGGACCAACAATCGTTAACTGTGTGGGTGATTACCCTGGCTCCCTGTGTGGCAGGCAGCATACTGTAATTTCAGTGACATACCCTTTAAGGAAATTTATTTTAGGTGTTTTCCAGCAAATTGCCAGATACGTATGGCATACTTACATAAACTACATAAAATATGATGAAAAAATAGGAAGCACATAACACACAGCAACAATCCTAAAAGAGAAATGAACAATATAAAAAACATTTTTCAGAGGCAATAAAATAACCCTACACACACACACACACACACACGTGTGTGTGTGTGTGTGTGTGTGTATGTATATATATATATATATATATATATAGATAGAGAGAGAGAGAGAGAGAGAGAGAGAGAGATTAAAGTGAGAAAATAAACTAAAAAATAGAAAATAAATTATTTCATACCATCAAACACAAGTTGAAATAAATAGGTTTTGAGTGACCTATAGAAACAGCCAGGGTAGGGCACTCTTCAAGCAACCAAAGCTATATGTTCTACAAGTGTGGGGCCTAAAAGGCAAAAGAGCAAATATTAGATGTTTCCAAACATGTGGGAAACCGCCACCCACTCCCCAGGAAGGCTGAGCAAAAAAATGCAAGAGGAACAGTACTTGCATTTACAACTCCTTTGGTTAAGAGGGACCCAAATCATGTATGGACAAATAGACTTAACACCAAGAGCCTAAAGACAGTTTTGTAGTGTACCACAAGCCAGTCTAGTGGGATAAAAGACTTGTGTAACATCTGTAGACTTCCACATCCCAAATCGTAATATATACTTAAGTAGGTATTGGAGCAGCTTCACAGAAGTAACAGGACATTATTGTCAATCTACCTCACTTGGATCTAAAAGTCCCAAATCCTTGGAAATCCTCATGACTGTAGGAGCTCATATACAGTCACTCAGTCTTTTTTTTTTTTTTTTTGACATAGCTGCTACAAATGCCAGACCTGCTACTACTGAACTGTATGTCTCAGGATTACTTTTTGAGGTACAGTAGACTCTCCAAAATGCTTCCTAGCCCTGATGTAACCTGTTTGACTGGAAAGTTAATAGTGACCTCAAGGAAATGGTTAAGGAGGTTGTCTTTGTGTAAAAAAAAAAAAAAAAAAAAAAAAGTGGTGACCACACATGGAGGGAAGCAGTCCTTCAAAGCTTTTTCATGCCTAGATCCCATGGCATTCCCTAGGCTGTCTAAATCCCCTTGACAGACTTCGGTTGCCCAAAAAAAAGTATTCATCTTCAGAGCAACTACTTCTGCAGTATATTTGAGGTTTTCTGTGATCATCTTCCTCTAGACTGGGCAGGGAGACACTTTGCCTAGCATGTCCAGGACTGGAAGCCTCTTATCCTGTTTAAATGGACAAGCTACTAGAGCAAGGTACACATGGAATTTCCTTCCTAATCTCTTCCTGTCCAACAGTTCCCAAGTCCCATTGTGAAACTCTTTTAAGTTGTGAGGTTTGCCACATGCTTTAATAGTGAGGCCCTTCACTGAGATCTGAGTCTCTGTCTCTTGAAAATGTATGTACAATGCAAAAAGTTTTGTGATCCTGTCTGTACAATATCTCCTTCTTGTCCATCAGAAAGGCTACTAGTTTTGCACTGTCATTCAATATTACTGAATTATGCTGCTCATTAAAAAATCATATGCTTCTTTGTTCTGAATCTTTCTTTTCATTTTATGACTTTACTCTGGGTTAGCTTCTGCGGTGGTGGTGCTGTGGTAGCATTGTCACCTCTCAGTAAGACGATGTCCTGTTCGATTCTCAGCTAGAGCATCTTCTGTGTGGAGACATGCGTGAATGGGCATAACTTCGTTGAAGGTTGTGCATCAGAGCTGGCAAATCAGCACGTAAAAATCTACTTCCAATCATTAGCGGACCGGAGTTCCGCTGTGGCGACCCCTAACCGGGAAAAGCCGAAAGACACAACAACTCTGGGTTAGCTTCTGCACCTCATATCTTAGCAGTGTGTTATGTCTGTAGTGGCATCTTTTTGTAATATGAGAATGTATGTTTCCTTATCTAGATGACAACCCTGCACTTTTTTGTGCTGTGTGATGATGTTCCCCCTACTCTTACTCTTCTCAGTGCCCCCTTAACCCCTTCCCACAATTCCTGGGAACTTATTCAGTCTGACATTAACTGCTTTGATAGACCATGGCATTTTGCATGTCCATGGCTGTTTTTTGAACTGGTAGCTGTTTCTTGGTCTGGAGTTTTTGATGACATATTGATAACCATTTTGGCTTTCAGGAAAGACTCCATTATGTTTAAATCTTTGCTGCCAAGTGGAAACACATTGATATTTGGGCTAGTAGCACAGACTTTAACCTCTTGCTTTCTCCTTAGGAATATCTTCTTTCTTTGTACAATTCAGGGTAACATTTTCCTGTTAAGGTTCATCTTTCCACAATTCTTGTATTTGTGATCCATTTACTAATTAAATCATGAGCCAGGTTCCTGTTGGCAAATTTTTTCTTAATGGTATTTTGCATTTTCTTTCATGGGACCTTATATCCATCCTTAAATGATGTACCTTTCCACCTTTTGCAGTTGTATTCCTCTGGCTTGAAATATTTCTCTCAGAATAAAGCTGTTTCTGTACCAACTCCATGGATGTAAAGGGATAAAGCCATGACTGCACTGCAATTGACCTGAGTTTGAATAGTGGCTTGGGAGCCCATAGGATCTTGGGAAAGATGTGAGTTACCCTGAGAAGACAAGGATGTTATTTTGAGTCACTTTATCTGGATAGTTTCATCCCTCATTTGAAGATTTAGATTTTGCCAATGAAAATTATGAACAGACCTAGAGTCAGGGTCCATTGTTTACTCCAAATTGTCCTAGCTTAATGCTGAGAACACAACTCTTTATTCAGGAGTATAGGCACTGAACAGTAGATAAACCTGGTACCAGCACCTTAGTTCCTACATTGTGTAATAAAACATATGCAGTATTTAAAACAAAATTTGTATGGATCATCAAATTCTTATGACCTCTGAAAGGTTTCTGCCACAGCAAATATGTGACCCATTCCATAACTAGGCAGGAATCAATGGTGTTCTGAAATCTGAAATTTGATTACCTGGAAAACTCTCATTTTGTTTATTTTGGTACAGGTGCACCCAGAGAGGCTGAGGTATGTACAGCATCTATAGTCGGAACACACTGTAATCTCGATTATTAAAAAGAAAGCCTACCACCACATTTTGCCAGTCAAAAGACACTATTCCTACCATTGATACAACATCCAAGACCCATACTAGCCGTGTGATGCATTTACTTCATTGCTTCCTATTCTTGAAGCATGTTCAGTTGAGCATTCATGAACACAGGACAGCTAAGTAACACTTACTTGACTTGTCCCATGGTTTGGTTCATAGGTTCATAGATTAGTACTAAGCTAACTGCCCTTGCGAGTCATTTTAAGCTTAGCCAATTATCCCTTGTGAGACTCAAACCCTGCACCTTGTGTTTGTAAGGCAAACAGTGATGTAGGAATTACTTTAGTTGGAAGGTTGCAGCCCATGCATGGGTGCTGTGGCGGGGGGAAGCTTTGCCGTCAATTTAAGTAATGTGACAATTGCCCATTTCATCTTTCAGTTAGACTGTAGGGGGTTGGATGTAGCAGGAGTAAACTGCATCTATTAGCCACAATGTCTCACTGATGTCCAGTGCTTTCAGCATCTCTGGAAAGCTGGATTGATGTCATTCACCCCTGCTGCATCCAGTTGTCTTGTTCTTTAATTGCCATAGTTATTTCCGCTAAAAAGTAAAGCCAAATCTCACCTGAGGTCTCCAGTATTGAGTTGAAGGAAAGTCTACTTAGTTAATGGGTTCTTCGGAGTTTTCATTCAGCCTGTTGTAGCTTTGTCTTGTGAGGTCTTTGTTATGCCATTTTTGTTCATTTTCCAATCCTCTAGTAGTCATTCTCCTTGTCTCTACAAACTGTTTCCAAGCCTCATCTTCCATCTTAGCCGTCTCAACTGTAGCCTTTCTGTTAGCCCATCAGTACTGATAACCATATGAAAAGGAAGAAAAAGCCATCTCAGACTATGAAGAGTTGAACCAGTCCACACAACAGTGTGACACTTATACTCACCATGTAAGAAACGGTTTGTTACCTATAAATTAATTGCACTGTTGACATTCTAAACTGAGCTGTAAGTGATTGATGGCATCTAAATTGACTTACTAGGGTCTCACGTTTTCCTTTTCTGCTTCTGGTCATTTGTTCATAATATCTTAATGTGTATACTGTGCACCTTTGTATTTGTTTGGATTCTGTCTGAAAGATCCAGTGTAGAGCAGCTGACCTTAGCAAATGACAAAGGAATGAATAATAAAGTAAATCTCAGGTCAGAAAATTAGTTCCTAAAGATTAGTCAGAAGTCCTTCTTTTTTTGACCTGATGATTTTTCATATCATTTTTGACCAACAGAAGGGCTGCTAGGATTGCCACAGTGACAGGCACCACCTATATTTAGGCCACAGCTTTTTGTAACCAACTCAGCAGTTGATGTCCTGAGCATAGTCCATTCAGATTATGCATTCCTGACCTCACCTGAGATCCAGATGAATTCCTGTGGAGGACCAGATGAATTCCTGTGGAGGAAACAGCTTATAGTTATCTACAGAAACTGTTGTAAATGATCCATTTGCAGGTCATTTATGCCTTATGGTTCCATCTGGCTGATTTATAAGCATCAAATCCAGCTCACTCCCAAGTGCTGATTATCTGACATCTTTACCTGTGTCTCCACCATTGTAATGAGAGCATATATGCCCTTAGATCTAATGATATAAAGAAAGTTAAATGTGGACATTCAACCCAAGACACCAGATCAACCAACTGAAGGTGACTGCTATTAACTTGGGAACACAGTGCATTCAGCCCTGTCTTGGAACAGGACTTTATGTCAGGCACTATGATGCACAAAAAGCAAACAATTTCAACAGAAGACATCTGGATAAAAATCTGTTCACTAATAATTCAATATCCTTTTCTTTTTTGTATGGGGTATATGATGTCACACCCTCTTCACACCTCCTACTAATATAATCGTTTCTATGGTCACTGCATGTTTAAGATAAGTAGAAATCCCCCTTGTAAACTGCCCCATTTAACAATTTATTCCTTTTGCTTCTCATAAAAAGTGCAAGTGAAGTATGGTAACAGAAACCACCTACAGCCTTGAAGTTGTATTTGCTGCATGCAAGACATCAACATAAAGTACACGTTTCTGTTTCGTGTACACTGGACTGCACTGTGGTTTAAATGCACTGCATTTTCATGCAGCTGGTTAGCTTCCTTTTCTTATCCTACAAGACAATTAACAGCATTCTTTGTGCGGAGAAATCACACTCTGTATGAGGCCTTGGGGAGCCTTTTTTGGTATGCTTCACTGGTATGGCAGGTACTACAGTTGTAAAGCATCCATTTGGTCTTCAACTTGTACCTTTGTAAGGCACTTTACATTGACCACCCATGTCGTCACTAGTTGGTCCTGTTAGTCTTCCTGATGTAAGTTGTAGTTCCATGCTCCTCTTTCACAGCTTGTCTTGTTAAAAACTCATTATAACATGTCATGGCCTAATATAAAATATTTTTTGAATGTAGATATTATGGGTCTGAGGCAGTTTACATGAAAATTAGATGGTGGAGAAAATAACCAACAGCATAGCTTGGTCCAATTTCCTCCCTGATTTACCATGAAAACCTTAGAATCAGAAAGACTGTTTTGTCCACCGTAGTGCTCTTGCCTGAGCTGCTGGCATCTTTTGCTGTTTTGGATGTTGAAATTTCACTTTGTAGCATTTTTGTGACCAGTCCCTAGTAAACTCCTAGTGAAAACATCTGTCTGTGATGCATATTTATTGTTTTAGTTATTTGCTAACCAAGTAAACCCACTGTGCTCAAGTGCTTTTGGAGTGACCTGGGAGTAGTCTTGTTAAGTGACTTGCTCAGGCTTACACGTTTTGGAAATGGAGACTGGAATTGATTCAGGGCTACAGGGTGATGCTTGTTAGCAGGTTATAGCCTTAATCTTCTGTACTAAACTGCCAGACCGATGCATGGCGAGGAATATTCTCATATCTTGCGATCTGCTGCAAGACATTATGTTTAAGATCTATAGTATTGTATAGCCTGATAAGAGAATCGGCTATTTAAGAAACAGAATTGCCATGATTTTTTTTTCTCAAAATATCTAATTTCATACCGGCTCTGACCTTTTTGAGTAAAGGAAACGAAAAAAAAATTGTTACTATTAGTAATTGTTAACTCCCTCCTCCAATGTCATTTACTGCATGAATATCAATATATGTAAAATCAAAGAAACAAGATGTGTTTTGAACACCCAGAAAAGATGCCACAGATCACAAGTCATGGAACACTACTGTTTTTAGACTCCTTAAGATAATCAGAATCTCTATGGCAATTAATTTTAATAGTTCTCTATATGCATATCCTTGCCTGCTCCCCCAAACAACCCCTTGCTTATATATACCTACTCCACAACTTCACCAACTATTAGAAGGATGAAACCTCCCCCAGAAACTGAATCATCGCTGGTGCACAAACATTACACCAGTAGTGATTTACATCAGTTAGGAAATCATTGCTGTCACACACCTAGATATTACACCAGAAATGATTTCCAACAAAACTTACCTTACCACTGCCTACTTCTGCTTTACTGCTCTTAAGTAGCAGTATGTCAGCATACCAGCAGACCACAGAAGTGCAATTTCAACATTCTTCACTGTCGATCTTCTCTACACTCGACCAAATCCTGTTGAACATAAGATCTGAAGAAGTTTACTTCATTTGGTCTTCAACCTGTGGGTTACAGATCCATATCGGATCCGAGCCGGCAACTTTTACTAGCATTTGCTCCGAGCTCCAAACTCCTCCCCTTACACATAATACACCTTCACTGCTTTCCATCCCCAGATCTCATTTGCCTCGAATAGCTTATGCATCGTGATCTCTTGAGCTCCAACTTAGTCAAGTGGGTAAAACCTTTTTGAATATAATTTTTCTTTCAAAAATTGTTAGGTAGTTTAGTATAGGTTCCCCTTTCTCCTCCCCTCGCTTGGTGCGTTGAGTGATAGAGTTTTATAGTTAGAGTAGTTTATATTGTTGTGTGGATTTTTGCTTCCCCTCCCCCCAGTGCTTTCTGTGTACAAGTGTGGTGAGTGGGTGTGTGTGTGTCAATAAGAAAGAAACTACTTTTTTCTTAAGGTTTCTTTCTCTGATAGTATAGCTGACAAGCCTATCTTTAAACGTTGCACTGAGTGTGGCCATAAATTATCCCCTGCGGATGGCCACACTCTGTGTGTTATGTGCTTGGGCATGGCCCATCTGAGTGTGGACTGCAGTATATGTGCAGGCTTCAACCCCCGCGCCATCAAGGATAGGAAGGCCAAGTTGGCGCTCAAAGGCCTTCTTCCCCCTTCAGTGACTGTTTCCTCATCTCCAGCTTCGGTGATAGCGGCTGCTGTGGCCGCCTCTTCTTCCTATCTTCCCCTGGCTTCTCCTCCCTCACAGGCTGGGACTCAACCTCCTGTACAGAAGCCTGCGGAAGTGGAGTGGAAAAGGGGCAGGGAGAAGTTGAGAGAGTCAAAGAAGAGGGAAAAGCGAAAGAGGTCTCCGGACCTCCCTTCACACGTAAAATGTTATGGATCCGTGACTCCCCTTGGCTCCAATCTCGGAGGTTCTCCCTGGAGCCGGAGGAGACACGTTCAGCTTCTAGGGCCTTGGTGCCCCGACCCACCAGTTCAGAGTCCGTGGCCTCTTCGAGGTCTACCCAATCTTTGTCAGAGGTTGATCTGGATAAAATGATGAGGAGGTTTATCCTTACTCAGATCCAGATAGGGGTCTTGCCAGCCCCCCTCCCTCTGGATGGGGAGCTCGCTTCCTTTTTTCCAGCCGCTATCTCCTTCTTCGATCCGACCTTCGGGTTCAAAGTATTCGGATCCGAGGATGGCTTTGGTCAGGGGGTTGGCACCGACAGTACCCGCTTCCTCGATGCAGACAGCTACCTGGAGTGTTTTGGATTCGACCAGCTCAGATCCGAGCCTCTCTCGGAGCCAGAGCTTGGGTGTCTGATCCGAGGGAGTGGAACTTTTTTCATCAGCTCTGCCTTTATCGGGCCAAGTTCCCTCCCTCGGAGCTGCGTCCACTTCGAGCCCGGCTCCGATTCTCTCTTCGGACCCGGGGAGATCGGCCTCCTTATTGGTTTCTCAGGAGGGTCGCTCTCCTTCGGTATTTGATGTGGTAGAAAGGGTACTCTCTGCTGGATCGAGACCCCTGACTGCCCCCTCGGACTCCACCCACACCCCCTCGGCTCTGTCTACAGTCCCCATCATTTTACCAGAGGGACAGCCTGTGCTTGAGGAGCCCCAGACAGTTCCACCTGAGGAACAAGTGGCTTGCAAGGTTCCCCCAGAGAGCCCCACCAGGGAGGTACCTCGCAAGCATACGTGTAAGAGGAGGCACTTGGACTCCCCCGAGTTCCTCACGAAGGACACAGACTTGGATGATAGAGAAGGTTCCCCTAGGTCACCTCCCGAGAATGTCTCCTTTGGAGACATCATGGAAATCCTGCACCAATGGGGAGGTTGGTCTGCCCCCAAACCTTCTTCTGATGAGTCCATGTTCCTGGAGGCTTTCAGCACGGGCCCATCTACTTCCTGGGTGTCCCCTCCCATGGATCCTTTTGTGGATCTGGTCACCTCGCAGGCATGGAAAGAACTGGACACCATGGAACCTATCCTAAAACGACCCGACAAGATTTTAAGCCCCCCCCTAGACAGACCAACTTGGAACAAGGGCTCCCCTGTAGACGCTATGGTGGTAGCAGCAGCCATGAAGAAGGAACTTGCTCAGGAGAGTTCCTCAGTTCATCCTCCTGACCGAGAGTCGTGGATGATGGATCGCCTAGGGAAGCAGGTTTATGCTAAGGCTACCTTTTCCATTAGGGTGCTGAAGTACCTGGCCCATGTCACCAGACTCCAAAGCGACCTGGTAAAGGAGCTGGAGGAGTCTCCCCCAAGTCCATGTCGCAGGAGGACAAGGCTTCGTTCTCCGCGAGGATGGCCACTTTAAAAGCAGTCTCCAACATGTCCATGTGACTCCTTTCACATGCTACGGAAGGAGCGGCTAGGGTGGCTGGGTCCGGCGTGTCCATGAGGTGCAACGCCTGGCTCAGGTTATGTAAATTTTCACAAACCTTCAAGGGGTCCTTTGACAATGCCCCTTATGACAGCTCTACTCTCTTTGGTAATACCATCAAAGAAACATTAGTCCAGAGTGAGAAGGACGGGAAGACACTGTCTGCCGTTGGGATTCACTTCTCGAACCCTCAAAGGGCCTTTTCCTGGAACCAGAGAGGGCAAAAGAATATGTGGTTCCGGAAGTCACAGTATTCCTAGGAAACTCAGGGCTCTTCTTCCCCCAGAGGCAGAGGGGGTCAGAGGAATTTTGGGTCTCGAGAAGCTTTCTCGGACAGACCCTGGCAGCAATCCTGAGGGCTTGCCCGACTGCTCTACTCTGGAGGCAGTCAGGGGAAGATTGTCCTTGCACCTAGTGGTATGGGAGTCCATAATAACAGACAACTGGATGCTTCAGATCATATCCAGAGGATACTCTATCCCCTTCGTGGGTTCCCCCAAATATCCCAGACACCTCCCGGATGTACCACCTACGCAATGGGAGGCAGCAACACAGGAAATTTCCAAGCTGCTTAAAAAACGAGCCATCAAAACCGTCCCCCCAGATCAGTCCGGATTGAGCTTCTACACCAGGTTCTTTTTGGTGCCAAAGAAAATGGGGGACTTAAGGCCCATTCTGAACCTCTCTACCGTGAACATGTCAGTTGCCAAAGAGAAGTTGTGGATGCTCACATTACAGTCCATCCTACAAGAGAATGACTGGATGTGCTCGTTAGACCTCCAGGATGCTTACTATCACATAAAAATGCACAGAAGCTCCAGGAGGTTCCTCCGCTTCCAGCTAGGAGTCAATCATTACCAATTTCGTGCCCTACCCTTTGGTCTCACCACAGCCCCCAGTGTGTTTACCAAAGTGATGGCGGTGGTAGCGGCTCACCTGAGGCTTCAGGGGATTCAGGCCTATCTGTACCTGGACGATTGGCTCCTCACTGCTCCCATCAGGCATCTACTCTCACAAACCAGGGATTATTTCCTGACTTTTGCCCTGTGTTTGGAGATCACAATCAATGCATACAAATCTCTCCTAGATCCTGTATAGGTGATAGACTACATTGGTGCCAGGATAGATACTCTTCAGTGCAAAATCTTCCTGACCTTGGAGAGAGTTCAAAACCTGAGGATGCATGTCTCCCTGATCTACCACTCTCATCTTCCAACAGCGGAATCGGTGTTGAAGGCTTTAGGTTCGATGGCGGCGACCATAACTCTTCTCTCATGTGCCTGGTTACACATAAGAATTCTGCAGTGGACTCCAGCTGTTCAATGGTCCCAGTTGGAACTGCCATTTCAACTCAGTCGAGTCTGTCGGTCGTCCCTCATATGGTGGATGTGCTCTCCGGGCATTCTGGAGGGATGACCCTTTGTTCCAGCCCCAGCCCAAGTCACAGGGACCACGGATGCCTCCCAATTCAGGTGGGGGAGCATTGTTTTGGCTGGACAGTCCAAGGTTTGTGGTCCCCCATAGAGACCAGCTTGCACATAAATTGCACATGCCTTTCTTCCTCTGGGAAAGATTGCAATTCAGTCAGACAACATGTCAGTGGTCTGGTATATCAACAAACAGGGAGGGACCAGATCTTACCCCCTTTGTCGCAAGGCCATGAGAGTGTGGGAATGGGTGATCTCCACTGGTCGCTTTCTCATCGCAACGCACATTGCAGGATGGTCCAACATCCTAGCGGACAGGCTAAGTCGGACCATTCTGATGCCTTACGAGTGGTCTATGAATATGTCAGTAGCAGAACACATCTTCAGCGTATGGGGTCAACCTTGCTGCGATCCCTTCACATCTCCTTCCAACGTGAAGTGCAGCGAGTTTTTCACTCTGAACTCCCTGTCAGGGGAGTCCCTCAGAGACGCTCTAGTTCATGCTTGGCCTCCCAGTCTTCTGTATGCGTACCCGCCAGTACCTCTTATTCCCAAGTTTCTACAGAAAGCTTGTCAACTGGGGAGCAAAGTGATCCTCATTGCCCCGTTCTGGCCTCGCCAGGTATGGTTTCCCTTCCTGTGGTCTCATCTTCTGGCTCTGCCTTGGATCCTAGATCCCATTCAGGATCTAATTTCTCACCCTTTGGGGGTGTCTCATCTGAATATTGACAGAATGAAGCTCACAGCTTGGCTGCTCCAGTTCCCGTAATTGCTAGGACTCCTGGACTATCCTCCTCAGTTAGATCTGTTCTGGTGGCTGCTCATAAGTCTTCAACCAGGAAGTTTTATTACAGCAAGTGGAAACGTTTTTCCTTTTGGGCCTATCAAAGAAGTTTAGATCCTTTCACGGCTCCTATTGCCACCATTCTTGAATTTCTAGCTGATATTTTTCAATATGGAGCTATTTCTTCTACTGTCAAGGTTCAGTTGGCTGCCATCTCTCATTTTCATGTGGGTGAGAATTCTGCCTCTTTAGCCTCTTCCAGACTGTGTAAAGCCTTTATTAAAGGCACCTTTTTGTTACGCCCCACGGTCAAAGATCCTGTTCCCCCATGGGACCTTACAATGGTTCTTCAAGCTTTGGTCGCTCCGCCTTTTGAGCCTGCCACAACTGCAGATCTGAAATTTTTACCTTGGAAAGCAGCTTTTCTGGGGGCTATTACCTCTGCCAAAAGGATTTCAGAATTGCAGTCCTTGTCCATCAAAGTTCCTTATATGATTTTTCACAAAGATAGGTTTTCCCTTCGAACCAATCCATCCTTTCTTCCTAAGGTGGCATCACCAGTCAGTATCGATCAGACCATCAATTTGCATGTGTTTTTTCCCAGTTTTACTAACAAGATGGAATACAAACTCCACCTGTTGGATGTTCATAGACTGTTATGATTCTGTTTACACAGGACAAAAAAATTCTGTAAATCTGATCAATTGTTTGTATCCTTCTATAAACCCTTTTTGGGGAAACCTATCTCCAAGGTCACTATTGCTAGATGGAGCTCTTCATGCATCCTTCAGGTCTATAAGGACAGAGGCATGTCTCCTCCAGGTCAGGTGAAAGCTCATTCCACTAGGTCCATGGCTACTTCTGCGGCCTTTTGGTCTAGAGTGTCTTTGGATGATATTTGTTCTGCAGGTACTTGGTCCTCATCTCATACATTTATTTCTCATTACAAATTGGATTTGACTTCCAGAAGGAGAGCATCCTTTTGTTCTGCGGTGCTCCGGAATATCCTTCCATGAGGGGCTCCCAGGAGTTTAGTAGTTGGGGACTCTGTCCCACAGGTTTAAGACCAAATTAAGTAAACTACTTGAGATAAAGAAGTTATTTACTCACCATAGCGTTCCATCTGAGTAGTTGTACTTCATTTGTCTTCAACCGTCCCTCCCTCCTTCCCCCGGACCTTGGCATATGATCAGCCTACAGGCTGCAGTATAGGTCACAAGTAATTTTTCAGGTCGGGCTATCAGTATAATGTTCAGCAAACTCAATCTGGGGTTGGAAGGCAGTGGAGGTGTATTATGGGTAAGAGGAGGAGTTTGGAGCTCAGAGCAGATGCTAGTAAAAGTTGCAGGCTCAGATCCAATACGGATCCGTAACCCACAGGTTGAAGACAAATGAAGTATAACTACTCAGATATAATATTATCATGAGTACATAACTTCTTTATTATCAACATTATCACCATTCTTTCAAATTTGCAATTCGTATATGTATGTGTGTGTGTGTGTGTGTATATATATATATATATATATATATATATATATATATATATATATATATATATGGGTCCTGGTCTTATCGAAAGTATGTTTCATAGAAACATACATGATTGAACTTTTGCGAAAGTGCATTTTGTCGAAAATGCACTTTTGCTGAAAAGTAACTAAGCAAATAGTTGTTTGCATGTAGATTTAGTTGTACATCAACATGTACTGTTGATTGTACAACTAAGCAAACTGTTGCTTAGATCACGGTACAGCCAGGATTAGTGAATATCTCCTTTCCCCCACTGTAGTGCTTTCTCAAAGTGAGAATACTAAAGTAGGGGGGCTTGCCCCCCCTGCATAAACATGAGTACTGTTTTGTTTTTTGCGAAAGTGCATTTTCAGTAAAATGCACTTTCGTGATAGTGAGTTATATCGAAACGTACTTTCAATGGATCAACATAGATCCATATATGTATATACCCGGTTTGCTATCATTAACTTTACTCACAGGTGTTGGAGTCCACCTGTGTGAGTCCCACATTGTGAATGTCGAAAACAGACATTTCAGACTTTCCAACCTTGCCCCCTTCTGGACCCATAGTAACACTTGTTTCTGGGTCCAGAGTGGAATAGAGTTTCAAGGTTCAATGCTTGTCCGGGCATACCAGAATTCAGCATTTCAACTTTCGTGGAATGGTTTAAGCATATGTAGACTTGACCACCTGTGTGTTGAGTACTTGATAGTAAACTTACACACACACACACATACATACATATATATATATATATATATATATATATATATATATATATATATATATATATATATATATATAGATATATATATAGATATACATATAAAAGCTGCACTAAAATTCCTCAAAAATACTTTGCTCATCTGATTTGCACACATAGTTTAAGCTTGTATGAAGAATCTGCTAGTACTGACCAGCAAACAGCAGCGATAAAATAAAAAAAATTAAAAAAAACGGTTTGTTTCTGCTTGCTGTCTGTGCCGGTAATGTGTATCTGGCTTTCTGTAACATAAGAGAGCGTGTTACTGCTTTCGTGACAATGCTTGCTAAGTGCTTTACGGCTTTGAAAGCCAGCAAAACACTTAGCTCTTTTTTTTTCATGTAAGCAGTAGTACATGGAGTAGATAAAGCTTCATGCACTACAAAGTATTATGATTGGGTCTCTAATTATAATAACCTGCATATTATGTGTTTGTAACATAGATGCTGAGATTCACTTCTTGAGCTAGCTACACTGTCAAGGAGAAATCCTTGGCATCCATTTCTTGAAGGTTGTGATCGGACCTGATCATAATCCTCAGTATTTCTTTTTGGTCTTCATAGCTTACAGTTTCATATCTGCCCCCCCCCCCCCCCATGCTTGTTGTGTATGAAACCAAGGCCGTTTCTTGTTACACATTTGTGTGTAAAACACAGGTTGTGTTTTAAGAATTTCAAATAGTGATTTGATTCGATCACAGTCATGACCAGTGATTCTCGGGAGTTAACCTAAAGACATGAATAAATGACCACAGAAAACACCAAAATGTAAAGGACCTAGGACTGGCATTTTATATAACTGGAATTGTTTGTATGACTGAGTATCAGTAAGACTGATTAAGAGATTACCCTAGAGCATATGCTAAAATTTGTACAATATGCTAACTGAAGAATAAGATCTAGTCTGAGTGCTGCATATTTGTGCAGTTGCATTTGACATATCTACAAATTTAATATAATGGAATTCAATGTCCTGATTCATATCTAGGGTTTTTAATTTAATTTAAGTTAATTCATTTGCTGACTGGGTAAGTAAATTGGTCTTTCTCAGACCCTTTCCAGTCATTGTCTGGGCCCACAAAAACAAGGGTAAATGCATTATAGTTGAAGGTTAAAACTTGACATTTCTGACTAGTTCTAAACTCAGATATCCACATACCCCTAATTAAATGTATTCCACTGCTGTAATTCCTAGAGGTGTGCATAGTGCTTTATATTATAGAAGTTGATTAGAAGGTGACATTGTCAAGAACTTGTTCGAATAGTGACCAGCAAGTTGGATGCATAGCAGCTTCCTAGGGCATTGTGTAAACTGAAAAAGTAGTGTAATATTTTATTCACCACTATGAATATCTTGCCATGGCATTTGTAGGGAGTAAATAGCCAGTCAAAGTGTATGCAATTATCTGTGCGCAGCTAAAGAGTGAATGGGATGTTATTTACTTGCTGTGAAGCATTGAATCATGTGATCTAGCCAGGATTTTCAAGAGTTGGGGTATTAAACAGCTACAAACTTCTAAATGCTAAAAGCAGAGGACTGACTGCTTTTTGGGGAAGGGGTAGCAGACCCTAATTTTTCACCCTTTGTAAGGTAGCTTCACAGTATAGTGTGCAATATGCCATGTGGATTTCTACTAAGAAACATTAGTACATATTTTCCTAAGTAAATGTTTCATAAAAATTCAAGAATCCTTCTGTGTATTGTTTTTGCACTGAAAATCCCCAAATTTCCTGAGATACACAAGAAGCAAAATCCTACAGTTTAGACAGGTTGATGAGTGAGTTTCTAGTAGAATGTTGTACTTAAGGAGAGGAGGCTTGGACAGGTTGTAGGTTACAGCTATATAGCAGACAGATTTAGACTAGGTACTGCTGGTCTGTATAATTTTATCATGGCATATAATTCCACGGATTTCAGAAGTGGGTAACCCACAAAAAGTTGGACAGATGTTCTTTAAATGTTATAATGCTTGTACGTCTAGCAATTTTTGAATTGTTGCTGTGCTGTTGAATGTAGCTGTTTGTCGTTAAGTGAAGAACCAAGTGATATACTATAAGTAAGTGCTTGTGGTCTGAAAGGCAAGTGTCACTAAAATGGTATAAGATATGGTTTACTTTGCTTCTGACACAGAGCTCTTTGAATTTCTCTTTCCTCGTGTGTTTCAAACTCCAGTTTCCTTTTCTAGGCTGAGAATAGGTGCCACTAGCTAGCTGGGTTAGGCAGAGTTCTTTCCCGTTTCCAAGACATTCTGGATGATCGAACGAGTCAGAGAATGAACTTCATCACTGATGGAAGAACTAAGTGTGCAACTGCAATGGTTATTATGTTAGTTAACCAAAGGAGACAAATCTGAGAAAGGCCCATATATATATTGCTTTTCTCATCCTTTCTGTCTGTTTCTAGATTTCTGTTTGAATGGGAGGTGGGGTTGAAATGTACAGATAGGGGCTGGCTTAACATAAAATGAGAACTTTATAAGATGTAGTTTGAGTTGCATTTGGCAGACAAAATAGTGTATGTAAGTTAACAGTGCTGCTGACTGGCTGTAATGCCAAGAATTTTTTTTTTCAAGCCCCATGCTGCTACACTATTCCTGAAGGTCTGTTATTCTGCACGTAGTTGTCTTCAAACCCAATCTTGTTTTTGTTTTTTTTTTTTTTTTTTAATATTGCTTTTTGCCTCTTTGCATTTTGCAGGATATGTCTAGCTCAGCCAAGATGAAAAAAAATACACTATTGAGTCCTTTTGAAAATGGAGTTTAACAGGTTTGCTGTGTGAGGTAGAGAACACCTAACATGAAACTGATTTACTGATAGTGATTTAATCACATAATTCAATTGAGTACATTCAGCGTAAATATTTGGCTTTTCCTTTGTAATTTTTGTGCACTAATTCTCTGAATGCTTTTGTTGTCATTGTGCCAGTATTGACACAAAACCAGCTATGAAATCATTTGGTTTACTTGTTACAGTTTCATTGCACTTTAAATCTGCCACCAGCCTACACTCAGACTCATGCAACATTCATTCACATGTGTTGAACTCCTGTCATAGATACCCAACAATAGTATATGATTCTTCAGCAGGAATCTGAATGTAGGATGTAGAAGATGGGGCATTATCTTATTTATTATAAATATTGCAAATAAAAATATAAGGCTAAGTTGAGTTTGACCTATTGGGGAATTTTGCTTAGCAGTGCAGCTGGAAATGGTCTGACTGGCAGCCTTGGTAATTGTAGTAACATTGCCATAATTAAACTTAAATGTCTTCATACTACTGTATTTCAGGACATTAACATCTCAGTCTGGTACTGAAGTTTTCCAAAGTGAACCCTTGTTTGGAAATAAGGATTACATCTATTGTTTAAAAATATACAACCTAATGACACTTCAGGGAAAAAAATGCTTGTTGTTAGTAAAACCAATATTTTGGTGTGCCTCAGTCTTGTGAGCTGGTATAAAAATGCAAAGATGTCTCCATCTCTGTCAGGTATTAAAGGCAAGTCATGATTCAGACATGTTTGCTGCTTTCATCTCCCAGTGATGGTGGTACCGCTGTTTCTCTAGTGCTAGAGCAATGCATATTTTATAACCTAATCTAGAAGCAGAAGTGTACTTGTTCAGCACAGTGCTCTTTGTACAAAACAGTGAGAAGATATGGTAATGTACTCATTTACAGCAAATGAAACTCACCCATTGCTGTGTACATCAAGCCAGTTTCTATCTCATGTTCACAAGTTAAGGACTGACTAAAAAGGCATGCTATGTATATCTGACAAGAAACAGTGTCAGTGCTGAGGTATAAACTGTTGTGCATCAGAGTAGAGGTAATTTTCAGTGAGGGTTAAAGCTTGCATAAATCAAAGAGGTACACTAAATCCAGACATACAATGGTCAAGCTGCTGTAGATGCATGAGTCTCTGCAAAGTGTTGTAATCAGACCAAAATGGAGTTAAAGCCATTTTTTTCTCCACAAATGATGCATAACATTTTCCTGCTTGACGTATATGGTTTCATCTAGAGGAGAATTTAATAATGGAAATGCACCTTTTGGCAGTTAAATGGTCTCAGATTTAGTTGTAAATTATTCCACATTATGTTTGATACAGTCTTCTTTTTATAATTTCATAAAGTCTCATTGGAGATAAAACTGTTCTGCCACATATGTCTTGTGTAAGGCTAAATTTTAGTTGCTGATGGCACTATTATTGACAATAACTTGTTCTGAGCAGCCTGCATTGCCACCTCATTTCTTGCCATATGCACATTGGGCCATACCAAATCTACATTCACCCACATGTACACTTCTTACATTCTTGGACTTTTATTTTTTAATAGAGTGCTAAATTTAGAATAGTGTTTTGTGGTGGGTTTGTATGTATCAGGGTCCAAAATCTGAGCAAATGTTTTGTCATCCTTTACACTAATATATGGTATTGTACCATGTTTGTCCTCACTTTAATTTCACTCTGCAGCTCTTCAACCACCATATGTTATTGTAAACCAGCTTTTCTCTGTATTTATTGTAATATAATATATTTGTAACAAAAGCTGGTAATTGTTTGGGGCTGTCAGATTGCACCCCACTTCTGTTACCACGTGGATTAGGGTTTTGAATTTGGGACCAAAGTAAATGCAACTGAATCATTCCAATTTGAGGTTAGAGGGCTAGTCTCCCGATTGATAGGAGTAAATATCATCCAATGACCATTAATTTCCATTCTGCTCTGCTTCTGTTGGCTTAGCTATCTTGTTGCCTAATGAATTAAATTATTTTGTAAAATTAAAGCTTGGTGGGTAGCATTGAGAAGATCACTAAAATTAGCTTGAAATTATTAGTTATCACTGACCACTAATATAAGTTATCCACTGGGGCTCTGTAACTGGTGTCTCCTTAAAGTAGATTGGAGTGTCATTGTGTATAATTGTTATCACTTATACAGGAAACATAGTCTAACATCATGTCTGCTGAAACAGTTCCCTAACAAAGAGTAAAAATGTATACATATTCATACACTGCAAACAAATGTGTATATTTTTAATATCTGACTGTATCTGCCACTACAGGTTGCATATTTCCTTCAAAACCTTTCTATCTGCTATTGAAAAGGTAACCAGTATTTTAAATATGCATAATACGAACAAAAGTACGTAAAATAGAAAAGTCAAAGAATGTGCATTCTTCTAAATGGATTAAATACCATTTGCTTGTCCCACATTATCTCACACTTCAGTTTTTATTATATTTCCCAGAAGCAAATGCATACATGTGTATGTGTGTGTGTGTGTGTGTATATATATATATATATATATATATATATATATATATATATATATATATATATATATATATGTGTGTGTGTGTGTGTGCATATTGATATATATAATTCACAGACATATGACTGCAGGCTCATTTTACTGACACAGAAATCAGATGGTACAAAAGATAGAAATTATGTTTGACTGAAAATAGATTTGACTGAAAAGTCATCTCGTCAAAGGCAATTTACACAACATGCATACCATAAACAGCTTTTTTTGATCACTCAAACTTATATTTTCTAACTCCATGGTCATGCACACACGGAGAAAAAAAAACACCACACACAATGAAACGGATACAAGCACTAACATGTAGAGATGTGGGAGTACAACATGATAGTCTCCATTGCCATTCCACAAATTACTTCCCTTCCAACTGCTACAATCAAAAATTACACCAAAACTACCATCTGTAAACTTCTACAGTTTTCATTAAAGTGATTAAAAGTCAAATGTACTTTAACTCAAATACAGTTTAAATATGTTGTATCACCTGTTTTTCCCTCTGTTAGTAAAATGAACCTGTAATGAAATATCATCTGACTCTCTCTCTCTCTCTCTCTATATATATATATATATATATATATATATATATATATATATATATATACATACACACACACGCATATGCATATATATGTGTGTGTATATATATATATATATATATGTAGAGAGAGATGTACATTTATCAAAATACACAAGCAGTGAAATACAGGTGATTCATGCTGTCATAGTGGAAATCAGTATACCGAAAAATCCACACATTCAGAATAAAAATCAGCAGAAAGAAACAAGCAGGTTCATTTTGTGAGCTGTTAATCAAAAGCCTACCACTAAATTTAGACTTGCTCGGTATTAATAGTGATGGTGGTATGTAAAGATTTTTTTTTTTTAAGATAAGGTTGGGATTAGTGACAGGGCTAAGGTAAACATGCACAAGTAAGGGTAGGTAGGCAGGCTTCTTAAGACGTATACAAGCAAGTTTTAGATTATGACATTTGCCATTTTTCCTTGTCCTCTTAATTATATTATTTAGCATTCTCAACATGATGAGGCAGTTCCAAGAAAGCCTCCACAAGTGTGTCCAGCTGGATATGCTGCCTGGAGATTCTTTACAATGGTACTTCAGTGCTATATAGTGATGTCATTAAACAGTATTAATATATTCCTGAAATCATATTTGCTTCTCATTTTACACTTTTAAAGCACATTTTACATAGACTTCATGCTAGCAGTTGTGTTGCATAACCTAATCAAAAGCAGTGGTATTGTGAGTGGTTAAGAAAAATGATAACCTAAGAAAAAAGTCTTACTGGGTTGTAATAATTGCTCCCTTGCTTATATTTGGAAAAAATAGCTGCTGTATACACATACATTAAAAAAAACACACATTTAAATGTACTGTCCCAGTTTTTTATGCTTGGCAAAGGCCTGATGTCTGAAGATGTCTCTCCCTCATTTGGGTTCTTTCAGAAGACGATTGGGTATTTTAGAAGTAGATACGTTTTTCAGCAGTGCCACAAATGCTGTGAAATAGAATCCTTGTTGCTGGACATAGTATATATATATATATATATATATATATATATATATATATATATATATATATTAGGAGCCATGATCCTTGAAGGGCTGTTGGATATGGCATTAGTCTGTAAGATGGTACCTTTTTGCTATTATAATGGTTTGTGAGTCAGCAGCTGCTATATATGCTAAGATATACCTTACCTGAAACTTACTGATTGGTATAAGCTACCTGAAATGCAAAGCTGTTGTCTGCTTCATGTGGATTTGAAGGAAGGATGGGGAAAATATTTGTAAGATCACTGCAGTCCATTGAATGACATTTGTAACTGAGGACTCTCAAAATGAGCATAGTTCTTGGATCTTCCATTCAAAGGGAATAGAGTTAGGATCTGTTAAAATACAGTAGGATGACTTTACCTCATCTGTCCTCACATGGCATTATGGGATATATTTAACTTTCCAAAAAAACAAACTTTCACCAGGATGTCTTCCCCATGAGGATATTCAAAATAATAAAAAAAATAGCAGTGATTGCTTATTCTATTGTAGGCAAGTTTGAATTGAGTAGATCTTCACAAAAAGATAAAAAGTGTATGTTTTTTTTCTTTCATATTTTTGCCCAGTGGCCCTTTAAACATACCTCTGTATAGTGCTGCTACTGGTTCCCTGAAATGCATTGCAAGAGGGATGTAGAGTGCAGGACAACATAAGGATTCAGGTTAGTTTAGGGTAAAGGGGAAGAAGTATGTGGCAAGTATAGTGAAAAATAGCTGTATAAGAGAATAACTACAGTGCTGTGGCAGTCCAGATCCAATGTGAAGTCTTCTGCCATCAGTTGGTTTGTATTTGCATGTGCTGATTTTGGAAACTTCACTTCTTCATTGCTTTGTGTCCTTTTGCTACACTTGTATTGTGTAAGCTACATTTTCTGTATTGGAAAGTGCTTTTATTTTTTAGTATTACTCTACAACAGATTCCTAAGTTAGGGGTCCTTTGATTTGAGGACCATATCTTTGTTTTTACAAATACAAGATGTCCCCATATAAACAGGTGACGCCAGAGTTTATTCTGCCTTTTAATCAAGAAGAAGCAGTATTCTGTGTTAAACATGAACATAGCTATCAGTATTTAGTTGTCTTATACCAAATGGTACATAATAATAATAAAAATAGCTGTTTGTAGCCAGAAGTGAAAATTCAAGTTACTAAATATGTCTTCTCCAAACTTGGTTCACTTTTTGTTATGATAGTGGGTACAGTAAAGGTGGATTAAATGAAGTCCCCATATTTGAAGCAGGGCAACCTTTGTACCTTCAAATAAGGAAACAGTATCAGATTTTCTTCTGTACTAAATATTTTCACAAGATATGAAAGTCTGAGTTTTATCCTGATAGCCAATGCCACTTTTTCATATAACTTGCAGTGGATCCTGCCAAGGATACTTTACATTGAAGTTCTGGAAGTAATTCTGTTTCTGTTTAGAAGAAGCTCATTTTAATTGGTCTTACCTATTCTGTGAGAAAGTCCTAAAGAGTGTAATGGCTCCTGGAAGATATTGTAATTAGCAGGGTAACTTTCCCACCAGTCTATTTGGGAGTGCTTGTCGCTTATTCCTTTGTAGTGAGTCTTGTAATGACTTGCATTTAACATTAGGCCAGACTACCATTCTGTTTCTGCAGTGGTACTTAAGAGATAGCTTTGACAGCAAATTTGCATTCATCTTTATTTCCTTCCTTTTAGTAACTGGTCTTACACATGATCACTTTGTTACTGCGATAGCAGAGGTTTTTGTGACATCTGCAAGTGTGGCTTATAAGAAAGTCTTATGGCATTTCATTAATATCACTTAATGCAGTTGCCCCCCCCCCCCCCAAAATCTGGTGCCAGGTAGTCTGTCTGCCATCATCTCACAGTCGTATGTGCTTATGCAGACACAAGCAAACATACAAAATAATGCAATTCATAGGAACAGTGCATTGTGTTTTGAAAATGTTGCCATATCCTGTACATACCACTGACATGTCTAAGTAATATTTGTCTGAAAAGTAATCTAGTCAGTAATATCAGTACAGCACTTCAGAATTATCTCTTAAACATCTAAAAAGTGACCATCTACCATACTGTATAATGCATGCAACTGTCTGTTGCTTATTTCGAAAGTGAAGATATTGTGTAAAGTCATGCCTTAAACAGCACTTGAAGTGCACTACAAATAGTAATAACCTGTATTACTAACTGAGCAACTGGATGGATGGCCGCAGTTGTGCAGCGATTAGCGTTGCTGCCTCACAGAAAGAGGTTCTCTGGTTCGATCCTCGGCTGGGGTGCCTTTTGTGCGGAGTCTGCATGTCCGCCCTGTGGTTGCGTGGGTTTCCTCTGAGTGCTCTGGTTTCCTCCCACATCCCAAAGACATGCTGTAGGTGGATTGGACACTCTAAATTGGCCCTAGGTGTGAGTGCGTGCGTGTGTGTGCCTCCTGTGAAAGGTTGGGTGCCGGGCTGGCAACTCAACACCATAAATCTCCACTGCCAATCATGAGCAGACAGGTGATCCGCTGTGTTGACCCCTAACTGGGAAAAAGCCGAAAGAAGAAGAAGTAACTGAGCAACTGGATGTTTTAAGAAATAACTCCATTTACATATTCTAAAGAAGTTTGTTTTCTCCTGTGAATTGTTTTAGAAATACTAGTTTTACTTCCTGGATTGGCATTCATTGGTTAGGTAAAAAAAAAAAGTCAAATTCATACATAAAAACCCCATGCCTACTCCCAGTGAGCATGTTTTTCTTCATCACTTGATTGAATAAAACTAATTGGAGATTGCACATAGGTATATCAAGGAGTACACTTCAGTGTCCTTTTTGTGGCTGTGTTAAGAAACACAGATATTTTAATACTAATATCTGAAAATATATTATTTTTCCAGTGTTTTGTTAAGATTATATGCTTTTTTGTTTAAGCTGCTTTTGCTTACAAAAAAGTCACCAGGCTTACATTTACTATTTCTTCTTATAGTTAAATATGTTCCCTCATGCTTGCTGTCAGTTAAGCTGTCTTCTTACTTTAGATGGATCCATTTTCAGGGATTTTAATGGGTTGGATGATGTTTTAAAATCTGAGTGCTCTCAAGTACCAGTCAAAAAGCATTCCCCTTTCACTTCTGCATTAGCTAATAGCATGACTGCATTGTACCATGTGCATGGATTTGGTCGCAACTTATTTGTGTTAGATGAAGCACAGTTGTACAATAGAAGAAAAACAGCACCAGAAACTGTTCCCAAAACAAACCACGATCCACGAATATTCACAATAAACTTATTTTATTAAAATACAAAACGAAGGTTGAGCGCTTTCATCTACCCAATGTAGATTTCATCAGAACACTGAATATGTCAAACCTTGTCTCTTAAATACTTTAAAATACCCGCCTAAAACATCACCTGACCAGTTAGACCACCATTAAGTTTTAAAGACATAAGAACATAAATTCAGTAAAACCCATATAAACAGCCTTCTAAATATTATCAGTGTTTATAATGGTTAAAAAATGCCTAAAACAGCAGCAGTATTCAATCATGTAATGAAAATTCTCTGTCGGTGGAATATGGAACATACCTCAACTCTAATAATACATACTAAATGAATATTACATATGAAATATAACAAATGCATAATGCATGAAAGACAATATCAAATGTAAGATACAATCCTACAGTAAATACTGATTACATGACAGATACAATATATAGTTATACCTACCTAAATATATTGTGCATTACCAATATATATATAAATACCTATATTGAACAATAAAAAATTATTTTATATACGTATTTAATTCAGTGTATATATACGTGTGTCTATATGTCACTCTCTGACAAAACTACAACGTTGTTAATTTCTTATAAGGGGCTTAGTAGGAATATTTTCATTAATGCCTGGGAAAATTGCCACATTTAGCTTTAACTGCCATTTGATCTCTTTTTCCCCCAATATTGCCTTGATATTGCCCCCCCTGGGGTTGTCCCTAACTACTTCAAGAATGGCAAATTTGAAGGTATTACATCCAGCACTACCAGCTAAATGTCTATATAGTGCATTATTCATATCCTTCCTTTTTATACAATACAAATGGTCATAAATTCTATTACGTGATTTCCTGTCTGTTTTTCCAACGTAAAAACTTGGACAGGACATGCACTTTCCTATGTAAACAACATGTTGGGTCTGGCAATTTCCCTTACATAAATAAATCCTACTTCTAATAATATTCTCTAAGTTGATATATATGGGTTTTACTGAATTTATGTTCTTATGTCTTTAAAACTTAATGGTGGTTTAACTGGTCAGGTGATGTTTTAGGCGGGTATTTTAAAGTATTTAAGAGACAAGGTTTGACATATTCAGTGTTCTGATGAAATCTACATTGGGTAGATGAAAGCGCTCAACCTTCGTTTTGTATTTTAATAAAAGAAGTTTATTGTGAATATTCGTGGATCGTGGTTTGTTTTGGGAACAGTTTCTGGTGCTGTTTTTCTTCTAGTGTTGAGTTCCCTGAACCTTTGTTGTTGACAATTGTACAATAGTTAATGTTGCTGCCTCAGAGTACTTGTTTCACTCAGTCTGGTTGGGCCATTTAGATGAACCAAGAATATAAGTTAGCTCTTTCAGATGAGGTTAAACCTTCACCAGCTAAATGACTTCTTCATTCCCTTCCCTCCTTCCTTCTGTAAGCATTCATCTTGTACCCTTTCATGGTTAACTCTTACACCCTGTTTTATCAGTACCTTCATTTTAGGGAGTAGAATTAAACTGTATAATAGAATTTTGGTAAATATTTCCAAGGAGCTTAGTTGAAGAAGTTCAGAGCTACAACTAGGGTGGGACAAAGAGGACAACTGCCGTGGACACAAGCTGCCGTTGCCAATGTGGAGTGACTGTACTAGGAGAGAAGCTGTGGACGATATTGTGGCTTCTTAGATTAATGTATATAGTAGCTTTTTTAACAAAAAACATCTTTATTAAATTATCAGATATGACATAGGCAGTCTTACATTTATATAAATGAAAAACCACATTGTCACAAGTTTAGTTGCAAACATTGTGTCACAGACACCAGTGAGACAACTGTAGATCAAACATTATACCTCACTTATAATCTATCCAGTCATTGTCAGTTAAGCATTATATAGCCCATTCAAATCCTGGCTTCTTTTAAACCTCATTCCTCCTCTGCATATATTGTTCTCACAATTCCTATTTTATTCCTATGTAGTTTGCTCCTTCCCTTTTCTAAAGATCCCATTTCCAGTTGTTTTATCTCTGTTACTATATTCACTACTTCTAGTAAAGTTGGTTTAGACTTTGATTTCCATTTTCTAATAATTGCTTTTTTGGTAGCCACCATAATTAGAATCAGCAAGGCTTTACTAAGTCTAGGCAATTCCGATTCTGTATCATAGCTCAAAAAAAATCATCTCCCCAGTCAAACCAATCTGCTCACCCAGCATCCCTTATAGAGCAGTCTGCAGGGAATCTTTAAAGTCTGCCAACTCATTACACTCCCAAAAATATATTCCCAATTACCTCTTTCTTCTCCATCACACCTACAACATTTGCTATCCACCTGAGGAAAAATTCTTTGGAGTCTACTTGGGGTATAAAAAATACTTATGTAAACACTTCCAAGCAAAGGTCCAAAGGTCCTAAATCTTCTAGACTTTGTTGCATATTTGGGATAGCTCTCTCTCTCTCTCTCTCTCTCTATATATATATATATATATATATCCCATTGTCTGTTTTTGAATTGCTTATCCACTCTGTCTTCTCTATCCTTTCTAAGTTCCTCTGATTGATTCTAATAGTTATCATGCAATATTTTATATGCTGTACTAATTATTTTTTAATGGTAGTTTCTGTTGTAGAGTCTATTAAGAACTCTACCAGTGCTGGTCTTTCATTTAGGGCCCCACTATTTCTTTCTCTTTGCCTATACTCTGATATCAATCCTTGATAGGGAAGGCAATCTCTAGCCTGCAGTACAAATAAATTCTTGGTATTTTCCATTCTATTACCTTTCCTAGTCAAGTTTTCTCCCAATACCTTGGATCCTTTGCCAGTTTTCCCCATTAAATTCCCTAACCACAGTCAACCCTATCAGAAGAATCTATTTTCTCCATTTCTGTGCTGACTTGGTTCTTAAAATACTCCCTGCTACTTTATGAATATAATATTCTGTATGACTATTGTCATTCTCCTTAAGAGACTGCATCCACAATCCCAGTCTGTCCTTGTTTCTTGAGCTCCCCCCCCCTGCATCATCATTATCCATTTCCAGTTTGAATCATAGTTTTCTGTTTGTGCTATGTATAAGAGCCTTAACAGTGTTGCCCTAAAATACCCCTTCTGATTGGATAATCCTAGTATGCCTTGTTTTATTGAAAAAATCAGCTTATCCTACTTGACCTTTGCCATCTTCCCCTCCCATATAAAATCCTTCAACGCTTCTTTAATTGCTATAATTGCTATCAACACAACACTGTAATGTCCCTTTCTGGTTTTGTTATGTATAAAATAATAGCATCTGCAAATAGAGACAGCTTTTCTTGACTACCATACCAATTATATCCTTGAATTTCTGAGTCCCTTATAGGTTCATAGGTGTTTACTAGGCTAACGACCACAAGGGCCTTTTTAAGCCTAGCCATGCATTCCAAATCTCTGAAAATATTCTAAATATAATGCAAACAACAAAGGGGAAAAAATGACACCCCTGCCTGGTTTCTCTACTCAAGCAGAAATTATTAGATTGGAACCCACCCACTTTAATTTTCACCTCCGATCCCTCATATATACTCCTAATCAACCTTATAATTTTATGAGGGAAAGCAACTGCTTCTATTGCCCTGTTTATGAAGTCTCAGTCTACTCTGTCAGATGCTTTCTCTGCATCAAGACCCACCAACAACAGTGGTATTTTCTTGCATTCTGCTTCCCTCTGGATTATCAGTGTTCTGTTAATGTAGTCAAATGTTTGCCTCCCCTCCACAAAGCTACACTGATCCATATCTATCACTTTTGCCATTCTTTTAGACATTGTAGACTTAAACACAATAATCATAGTTTAGTATTGCAATGGGCCTGTATGAAGCTGGATTTAATGGATCTTTACCTTCTTTAGGTATTACAGCTACCACAGCTTTCTTGCAGGATGCTGGTACTTTCTCTTCTTAAAATACTGTTAAACAAAACCTTCCAGATCTTTATCAGTTTTTTCCCTCCTAGCTTCCAGACTTCCACAGGAATACCATGTATTCTGGGGACTTTCCTGTAGATTGGTTGTACATCACCATTTTTATCTCATCTCCTCCCAACCTAACTGTTAGTAATTGAGCCTCATCTACCTCTAACCTTTGCATATTTAATTCTTCCATAAACATTTCCATTTGTACCTTTCCTTGATTTCCACATTTCTCTGCTTTATACAGACTTTCATAAAATTTCTGAAATATTTCTAATAATGCTGCAGGATCTCTTGTCTTCCTTGTTATAAGCTTCCTAAGCTTGGCGACAGCCCATTCCACTTTCTGTTGCCTGAGTCATTGTGCTGAAAGTTTTTGTGCTCTAGAGTTATTATCAAAAAACATTTGATTAACAGCAGTCTTTCTAAACTCATGCATATTATTGAGGTAATCCCTGATTATCTATTTAGCATTCTACATTTACTCCTCTTCTTGTTCTGTGGATTCCTCCTATTTTTCAATAACCTAACATTTGTCAGTCCCTCTAAATCTTACTTCTTAACCATATCTCCCTTTCCTTTATTTCCACCCTAGTTTTAAACTCCACTTTAATTTTATCCCCTCCCTAGCCATATTTTCAGTAGAAATTTCTGTCTTCCTTAATAGCTCCTGAATAATTTCGAAAACCCATTCCTTAAATTCTTCTCTTTTCAACAGATAGGTGAGAAAGCACCAGTGTCTCATTTTTATTTCATTATCTGCATTTTTATTTTAGTTATTATTGGCATATGATCTGAAATAGTTATTGGGTGCTTTTCAAGACCTTCAATTAAATGCATATACTCCTGTGAGATATAAATTTTGTCTAGCTTTGCCCAGTTTTTGTATCTTGGAGGATAATATGTAAATTCACTCTTTGATGCCAAGGATATTCATAAATTTCTTAAAAAAAAATCTACCCTCCTTTTGTTATAGTTTCCCTTCTGGGCCTCCAGACATATCTTCACTGTTACAAACCAAATTTCAGTCCCCACCTATAAGTAATATTCCTTGCAGAAAGCTAATTACTTCTGCCAGAATTTTCTTAAGCTCCATTATAGTAGTTTTAGGTGGAATATAAATGCATGCTAGTGTAACCTTCCCCCCTTGCCAGTAGCTCTTTAGTACTATATATCTTCAATTATTGTCTTTTTTCCCATCTTCTATTACTACTGGAGCTCTTCTTGCAATTAATATAAGTATCCTCTTTTCCTTTGCCTCAGGTATTCTGCTGAATAACCATCCTGAAAACCTTTCTTTATCAAATTCACATGTTCAATTCTTTCCAGGTGTGTCTCCTGTAGCATAGCTATTTGCACTTTACATTTTTCAATATAGTTCACTACTCTTTCTTTTTTGTATTTATCTGTGATACCATTCAGATTGAAAGACATTACAGAAGCATCATTTTCTTATATAGTTATTATTACCACCTTTTATTTATATAACTGCTTTTTTGATAAATTCTAGTTCCAACTTTTATGTTACATGCATATACTGTCAGCAGGTTGGTCTTCTATAAGCTGTTTCTTGTCATATCTATTTTAGCCTGTGTCGCATCTTACTATTTTTTTGTTTTATTGATAGTCCTCAAACAAAAAGCAACCCCAATACCCCCTAAAACTATTACCTTAATAATAATAATAATACACAAAACTATGTATATCTTCAAATATTGAAGTTTTACTTTCTTAGTAAGAACAAAAGTTCTAAACCGATAACCACACTCAGAGGCTCAAGATAACCACAAAGAAATGTTATTCATGATAATACAAATGGTACAGCCTTTGCTTTCAGTAAGTGCTGTCTATTTTTGTCTTATTTTTATAGCTCTCCCAGCTGAGGAATGACTTAAATGCTTTCAGTAAACACTTTCTCCAAGCCATTTCTCTATCAGATTGTCTTTTGGTGAAATGCAAATCAGACACAAAACTGCTAAGGATACCTTGTTTGCCAGAAAAAAAGCCTTATTATAGTCAGTATTCTTTTTCATTTGCATGCTTTGTATTAAACTTGTTACTGGACAAAGCCAAGGGCTTTAATACAGTCATTTCCCTGTACACCAGACCTTTCCTCTCCCTTTCTTTTAATACATTGCAGTGCCTACATTTCTTAAAATTGAACAAGGAAAAAGAAATAAGAAAGAAAAGAAGAAAAAAAAAAAAGCACCTGTTTATATTAGTATTCCCATAGCATTTCAAATAAGAAAACTTTACTTCATAGCTTGCAAAGAAATTCATGCAACATTTAAATAATACCATTAAGAAAAAAAGAAATTTGCTTTACTTGCAGTTAACCTTCTTCCTCCTATTCCCCTCTCCAACGTAGTTCTCAGAAGATTAATGACATGAAGTAGGGCGTATGTTTTAGAGTCCCCTACAAGTTTAAAAAAGTCCACAAAATTCCAATATTTCCAAATCCTCTTGTTATGCCAAGTTTCACAAGTATAATTATTGCTATTTAATCCCACATTTGTCAATTACTGATTTTATTCTCCAAACATGCTTTAAAGTCCGATACAAGTTTGCAAAGTCCAAGCAGGTACAATATTTACAGATTTTCTTGTTTCATCATGTTTCACAAACATAATTATTGCTTTATGATCTCACATTTGTCAATTTCCAAGTTATTCGCTCCTGTTCATCTCCGTCTCACAAATCCTGCCTCTGTTTCATTTACAACATATTATCAATTATGTTTTCTTCTTCTGTCAGGCACTTTCCATTGAAACAGTGGAAAAGATTTCAGGAGATCTGTCTCTCTCTAGTTCTTATCACCAGAAGAACATGAAGCAGAACCTCCTTCTGTTTCACAGCTCACTGTTTGTTGGACAAACTTTTACATTTCCTCCTTAGCATGTACTTCATCAAAAAATGATTTTGTCCCTCCAGGGAAAAACACTTTGAAGATGGCTGGGTACAACAGTTTAAATTTTATGCCTGTTTCTCGACATTCCCTAAATAATGGAATACATTTGTCCTCTTCTGCCTGGTGTATACTGAGTAATCGTTTTCCACAAACACATTACTGTCTCCCATGTTTAGCACTTTGTCCTTCTGCCACAGTTTTGTCAGACTCAACCCCTTCTGCCAATAAGACTGCATCTATACTGTTAAAGGTCTAAGTTGTTTTCTAGTAAACAGATTTGGAGCATACGCTTGATATGCCCCTTCAATTAACAATTCCTGTTATGGAATACCAGTCCAGTTGTTTGTGCTTTCATAAAATTAATTCAGTCTGTTCCTTCTAACTTCTCTGGTACAGCATAAAAGCTCAGGTTTCCCTTTTGTCCTCTAATTCTATAATGTTTTGAAACATCTATTCTTGTGCAGTCTCATATTCAGCCAGTCTTTTCTTCATTTCAACCTCTGAGTCTTGCAGTTCTGTCACCTTTTTTGAATATTTGTTTAAACGTTCTTCCATTTTTTCCAGTTGTTTGTTGTTTGTGTTAATAAACTCTATCAATGTTTTGTTTATTTTAACCAGGCCTGTGTGCAGCTGCTGTATACTCTCCTCTAGGTTACTGGAAGTCATGTTTGGAACTTGCACTGCTTCTTACTAAACAACTGCAGTACTCCCCCCCCCCAGGATGTTTCTATCTCACCTTTTGTAGCAGATTTTCGTTCAGGTCCTTTATGTTTCTATTTTTCGTGGTATCCAGGCAGTGCATTTACTAGCTAATTACTGAAAATGACCCAGAAATCTAGGTCCACTGGCCTTCTTTGCCAAGTTTCTGTTTTCAAACTGGGATAGCCAGAATTAAGGTGTTACTCAGTGTGCAGCCATCTTGGAAATCAAATGTATTTAGTAGCTTAGTGTGTTAGTAAATGTAGCAAGGAGGTTGCATAAGGCGTTTGTTAGATTTCTCTGAGTCCCTCAACTTTGAGTTGAGGGAGGAGGCATATTTTGGGTTGCCTGTGGTACCAGTGCTCTGCAGGAGTTTTTGAAGTGGCAAATATTTCCAAGGTTTTGTGCTTGATGGAGTTATCAGAAGTCATTAAAGCTTTATTTCGCAAAGCGTTTTGCTTGGTGACAACCTTTGATATTGTTTATAGTTTTTGAGTTGCTATTTTTGGAATGGCTGTTTTGTATGTTTTTATGTTTATGCTCTAGTTCTTTTTATATTCTGATGTTCAGTGCCTACTTTCAGGAATTTGTTGACTGACTCCAGACAGGACACAAGTTTTTTTTTTTGTCAGTTTCTACCCCTGTATATAGTTCTAGAAGCATTTGCCATCAGCTGTAACTTTACATAGTTCTTTCTTAAAATAGATGCTTACAAAATGAGTTGTAAAAAAGTTCCTCTATACTTCGTGGTATTTTGCCCTAAGATAAATGACTGGAGATCTACTGTAGGTCTCTCAGAGCTCCAGTATCTGAGGGCTTGTAATTACCTTGTTTCTTAACCTCATCTTTCCTCAGGGGCACCAGATTATAGCAGTGGATCATGGCAGTTTATATTCCAGGTGATTGCAGTTTTTGGAATACTTGGTCGCTCAGTCTTCAGTTTGGATCTTGCACGGCAGCTGAATCACCAAGACTTTTTTTTTTTCAGTTGGTAAACGTGAGTGATTCCATCTGTAGGTCTTTTTTGCATCTCTTCTAAATGATGACCTTTTTTTTTTTTCCTGACAAGGGCACAGTGTGCCTTTGTATGGAACTTGAGTAACATCTTGTTTGTGCTTTCTACTGTCAACTGTTGTGCAGACGTTTCCCAGAAAGCAGTGGAGAGATGTCTCCAATGATTTTGGTAGCCCCATTCTGGCTGAGAAAGTTATGCTTCTCTCAGCTTCACCAGTTTACTTCTCCTGGTTGGTTTGTTTTTCTCAACAGGAAGGGAATGTTCTCCATCTAGCCCTTCAGGTTCTTTAATGTCACAGCTCAGAAGTTAAGCTTTTGATTCCTAGATGCTCTGACTTCTTCACTGAAAATATTAACATTTTCACTGAAGCCAAGTGAAAAAATGCCTCCTAGTAACTCTTGTCTGTCAGAATGGACAATATTCTGTTGTGGGTGTCAACTTGAATGTTTTTCTACATTAAAAGTAGCATTTCCTTTATTATTGGATTTTTTTCACCAGCATGGGTTGACATATTCCTCAGTAAAGGTTCACTGTACTGCCCTTGTGATCCTCCATTTTTCTCTTTAATGAACATAAAACTGCACTTGTATTCATTTAGACCTCTAAAGAGAAATTCTACTTTTTCTTGGAATCTGAACTTTATTTTAGAAGGTGCTTGTGAACTGTTCTTTGAAAAAATCACTGTGGGAACCATCTTGCTGTTTCTTGACTTATAGATTGTTAGATTTCCTGTTGATTTCCTGTAAATCTTATAAACAACGCAAACCTTTCACTTTTCAAGTTGCTTCTAATTAAGTCACTTCCTTGCAAGACTTTGACTGGAGATGGTAGCCTGTCAAAGAGCTCTCCACATGTCACTGGGAAGTTACTGCAGTCATACTTTGAAGTATACCTCTCAACCTCTTAGAGCAAGAAATCTCGACAAAGCCACAAATAATAGGGGAACAAAGGCCTAAAAATAGGGACACTTTTTAAATATTGCTCTTACAAACTTAGAGTTGATAGTCCAACAGATTTTGCATTAACATGAATTTTTCTGAGGAATATGAAGTCTTAAACTCAAACGTCTGCCATTATTTTCTGACTTCAGCCCTCTGTGATTTGCCAGTGATTTGTCAGAAAACCACAGCTTTATGAGAAACAGGCCAAAAATATGAGGCAAAAATCTGGACATTCTGCAAAAATCCAGGTAGTTGAGAGGCATGCTACCAAGTAAGTGCTAGCAAAGAAGTTCTTTTTTTTTTTTAATTTCTCCAAGTCTTTTGGGTTTTCAATACCATGAAAGGAAGTGGACCACATTCCTATGTCAAAGTACGATTAAAGTTCATTAAATTAGTATTGTTTTAATCTTTGATGTCAGCCAAAAGTGCTCTTTGCAGCACCCGCACTGTGCCCAGTAATGACTTTTTCCACAATTTGTATGGGGTTACATGTATTGGTAACATATCTAAATGCAGTTGTAGATTCTTTTTTTTATAAAACCCTTTGCTCCTACTACTGTTGGAACTGTCTGGGTATATTTCTTCCACATTGCTCTCGTTTCTGCTTGCAAATCCTGATATTTTATGACTTTGTGTCTCTCTCTATGCAAGACACTGTAGTCACTGGATGTGGCAATTTCAATGATCAATGCTACTTTTGTCTTCTTTTCATGAACCACTATATCCGGTTTTCTAGCATTTGTCTTTTGACTGTTAGTAATGGATGATCCCATGTGATGTAGACTTCATCATTTTCTGTGATGCTTTGTGGCTCATGTTTTCAGTGTTTTTCAGCTGCTTCAGTACCATAATGTTTTCACAATCCCCTGTGCAACAGTCTTGCCACATTATTATGCCTTTCAGTATACAGTCCTTCTGCCATTAGTATGTCATAACCAGTAACGAGGTGTGCAACTGTTTCCAAAATTTACATTTGTTTATTTCTGCCACATGTTCAATGGACTTCGTAAACCAACATGTACTTAGCCCATTATCTTGGTCTCCCAATATTAACTTTCATCTCTTGATTTGAATTTGCCTATCCTTAACCATTCCTGCATTCGATCCTGATCAACATGAGGTTCTTCCAGAAATGTTCTATATTTGCAACTTTTTTGTGCATTTTCCACATTTCTTGCCTTCTCATCTGGTCCTTCATCTTATATTCTTTCTTTTGTTTTTTTGGCACATTCAGTTGCTGTCTGATTTTTATCTACTTCTGGTTTGATTTCCATTCCTGCTTGATCCCAATATACATCTGCTAGACTAAGCAGAGAAGTCATCTTAGATTTATTCTTCTCATGTTTCAAAACTTTCACTATGTGCGGGTCTTATGAGGTCAATAAGTATTTACGCAGTCTCACGATTGCAGATCTGTTCATGTAATCATTTTCAAGGAGGCCCATCCCTCTTTTGGAACAGGGAATATATAATCTTGGTATGCACTGATTTTTATAAATCATTTGGTGAGCATGAAGCATCCTTCTTGTTTTCCTATCTAATCTGTCCAGCATGTTTTGGGGCCAATCAGTCACTCCAAAACTGTAAGTTAGGACAGGAAGAGCAAATTGGTTTATAGCTTGAATTTTGTTCCTAGATGTTAACACTGTTTTCAGTATTAAAGTCTTCTAAAGTATTCCTTACTAAGTTTCATTTGCATTTGTTCATGCTTTATTGTTGATCCTTCATCAGTTCCCAAATATTTATACACTCTCTCTTGCTCAAGTTCTTTTATATCACATTCTTGTCCCAAACTGATGTTTTCTTGGTGCTGCAGTATTCCTGTTTTAAAGGTTGTGTTTGCACATTTATCAAGACCAATTGACATTCTTATATCATCTGAAAAAGTTTTGACAACTTGCAGTTATACTTTCAGTTCCTTATCTGATGAACTGTACAGTTTTAAATCACTGACAAAGAAAAGATGAGAAGTCTTTATTTACACTTTGTTGTTTTCTATGAGCCAAATTATAGCCATGGCTTAAGCTGTTAAGTAGACAGCTTAATGGGTTATGGGCAAGACAGAATAGCAGCGGTGACAAAGAGTCACCCTGGAATATCCCTTTTGAATTTTTATCTCTGGGATAATAATTTGTCCTTCATCCTGACTTATTTGCAAAGTGGTCTGCCACTGTAATGTTGTTGATCAGCATAGGGTGTATCTTATACATTTTTAAGCACACTTTTGTCCATGAATGTTGGATACTATCAAATGCTTTTTTTGTAGTCAGTCCATGCCATACTTAGATTCTTCCCCTTTTTACAGTTCTCCACTATGACTTTATTTAACAACAAATGATCCTTTGTTCCATATGACTTTCTTTTATTGCACTTTTGTTCTATTGCCATAATTAAGTTTTCTTCTAAATGACTATAATCCCTGTTGACATCAATTCCAATGTATAGTTTATACGTTGTCTGAAGGCAAGTTGTTGGTCTATAATTTTTAGGGTAGCTTGCAGGTTCAGTCTTAAGTAGGAGCATTCCTTTTCCTATTGTAAGCCAGGCTGGTGTCTGTTCGGGGGTGCACATGTAAATAGTTCTTACTCATGGCTAAATCTTTGTGCAAAGATATTAATACTTTTAACCAGAAGTTAAGTACTGCATTTGGGCCTGTGGTTTTTCAATTAGAGGTTTTTCTTAACTTTGTTTCAATCTCTCTGGCTGTTACTTCATCCCATTTCATGTCCTGTACCTTTAAACTTCTTATTTTTTTCTTTTAATTCTGCTATCCATTTAGCATCTTTATTCTTTTTTCCTTCGTAAATACTTCTCCAAAATATATCTGTTTCTTCTTTTTTTGGTCGTCTTTCAATTCCTTTTACCTTGTTTCCAATTCTCTATAAACCTTTTTTGGGTTATCAATAAATTGCTTATTTTGTATTTTTCCTTTATATTTATATGTGCATCTTCTAAGTTTATTCAACTTTGCTGAGATTTTTAGTTTATTTGCAATAGTGCATGATAGATCCTGATCTGTTCTAATACTATGCATTGCTTTTATCACGTCTGTCTTTCTAATTATTTTTGTTGATTTGTTCCCTCTACTATACACTTCTAACAGTGACACTTCTTGTCTTAATTGCTTTATAGTTTTCTCTGTTCAGTACTTCCATGATGGTATTTGATTTCTCCCCTTCCTTTCCCTCACTACCCTGTGTTCTTGTAGTAGAACTTTATCAGTTATTAATTTAGCTGCACAGTAATATATCCTGTTTACTTCTATTATATTACATGGATCTCTATGGACAGTCTAATTACTGTGTTCATTTGTTTTATCAAACTTCTGACTTTGGTTTTATTTACATTCTGTAGTCCATTTCTTTCATTGATCTTAATATATCTCTCTCTCTGTTAAATCAAGCAACTCTTCTCTTATCTCATTTTCTTCTAAACTGAGGGCACATTTTTTGTTTTCCATTTCCTGCGGGCATTCTGTAGAAAGTTCTATAGTTCTATAACATCTTCCTGTGGCACATTCTCTTTAATTTCATCCTGTACCATCTGTTGCAGTGTCATATGGGAACTCACTGGGCTATCACTCCTCAACATTAACTGTGTCAGAGTTTCCACAGTTTCCTCGTCCTTCCCTTGCTGTCCAGCTTCAAGTGAACGTTTATACTGGTTTTCTGTGGAAGGCACCAAAATATCTTCATATGGCATCTGACTAATTGCTTTCCATTCCTCTGATTTCCCCTTAATTTGGCTGTCCAATACTCTATCCTGTTGTAGTGGTTTGTGAATTAGATTTTCTACACTGAATTCTTCACTTTGCAGGTAATCTGAAACCTCAATTTCTATTTCTTTAATTTCTCCATTAGTAATTTCCTTTTGTACTTTTCCTCTTCTTATTTTTTGTATTGTAAAGTTTTCCATGTCTGGATTCCTTTGCCTGTATTTCTCTTCAGATATCTTTGGTGCTGCTTTTTTTTGTATTGATTAGTTTTGCTTTCTCCACTTCAAAACTGAAAGACTGGTCATAACAGGAGGTACCAAAAACAGGACATGTACATCTTGTAAAGCTGAAACTCGAGCTCTTCCTCTAATTCCCACTGTGACTCTAACTTCATCCTCTGCTCCAGATCTCATTTGCCACTTCAAGCATACAGGCACGGATCCCACTCTCTCACAAACAATAAGACCTTCTTCAAAAATATTTTTTCTCTAATTGTTAGCATAGGTTGTAGTTCTGCTTTTTGTGTTGAGGCAGTCAGTTATTAGTCTGTTCTTTTAGACCTTTTGGATTTTTTCCTGTCAAATTTCTCCTTTCCACTCCAGCATTAGGCCACTAGGCCTAAACCTTGCTTTTGGTTGCACAACTGTGTTAAATGCATTTGTTGAATTAGCTAGTTTTTTTTTTCTTCCTTTTAAAAACTAGGTTTGAGGTTTTCTGTTACTGTTTCCCGGGTTCAGGGCGTAGCTGTTGTTACTGTTGTGTACTCTTTTTTTTATTTTTACCAGCCATTAAAACTTTTTCTACACTTTCAGCAAAGTTATTTGTTTTTAGTACTATATGAAAATTATTACCAATAACTCTTAACTTGAAGTAACTATGTTGTAATCATTCTTATTGTCAAGTTGAAACTATGGAAAAAGACAAGATATTTTGCATATACAGAAAGCTCTAGGCTTTAAAAAAAACATGGCCATTGTGGCCACAAGATTGCACCCAGTAAACACAATTTGTAGACAGTATGATAGTGTTGTAGCATTTAAAACAGGACTGTAATTTTTTAGGGTTTAGTTGGGATGCAGACAGGATAGTGGAGGCAAAGCCCAGTAACTGAACCCCCTCTCCTAAAGTTCTTTGTTATGAAACTCTCCCAGTTAAAATGGTTTGGGCTCCCCCTTCTTCCTGCCAGACTTCTGCATAAAGATTCTCTCAGGTGGGAGTGACAGTTATTCCAGCCCCTTTCCCAAGAAGGAGACTTGGCAGCTTCTCTTCAGAGAGGGAATTGTCCAAGTATTTAGATTCCCATCCTTCTTCAGTGAGGTGAAACGATTAGCAGCACTGAGGTAGCGTCTGTTTCTTCTTGAGTATTGGACAAAAGTGCCTGTGAGTGTATGCTTACATGTGTATGTGTGTGTGATTGTGTTTGTGTGATTGTATTTCAGAAGAATGGTGCAGAAACAGTGAGATACTACTGCATCCAAATGCTGTATCTTGTCAGCATATGCCATCAAATGGTTCTTTCAACCCCTGTAATTTAAGGATATTCCTTATTTTGGTACATTAGTTCTCTCAGCTTTCCTTAACTTCTCTGTACAGTCTCACATTCACATAGTCTGCAAGACGCAACTCAGTCTATGGACCATAATCACCTTCAGAGTACACGCCCTCACCTGGAAATATACTCACAAGGACTATAAATATTTTCCATGTTAGTAGTCTGGTTTTCAGAGAGTGGCAGACATATATTTACTGCCTGGGGTATTTTCCAGCTTTGTCTCTAAACACCATATATTTCAGGGGAAGGAGGTTAGAAATATGGTGATACAGCAGATAGTTTTAAAATGGAACCATTGTATTCAAACATTTTGTCATCCGGCAGTTTGATTACCACTTTATATGAAGGAATGCTTATAGTGTGTGGGTGGTCTAACATTAATCCAAGGCAATATACATGTTATGTGTAACAGTATTCTTTTCAATGAAATGTAGTCCTAGTGTAATTTGTAAGAAAAGCAATGTTCAACTGTTGTTACCCACCCCAAAACAAAATATATTCCTTGCACTGTTTTTTTTTTTGGAAACTCAAAGTTTAAAATAGAGGTAACAATTAATAACTCAGCACAAACTCAGTGGTGATGAAATTATGACACTGATATGTCTCTTGGGCTTACACTAAGCATATATCTTACTAAGTGATAGTTCGCATTCCAGTGTTATGTCGCTATACTTAGAATAACAGGCATATATCTTTCTCTTTGCCTCGCTGCCTCTTACTGTCTCACTCTCTCTCCTTCTCTATCTAAACTCTTGAAACCGCAAAAACTCTTCATACTGTTGGGTGATCTGAGAGGGCCAACGCTGGCAAACCAGCTTTAATACATTTTTACGAAAAGTGGTCAAAGCTAGTAATTTCATTAAAATTACACACACAATAAGAATTGCAAGGTAGATTCAACCAAAAAAGGCAGCCAGAATTTAGCAACTTTTTATTATGTATATTTATTTATTTTTTACTTTAGCATATTTTGCATATAAAGAAAGTATACAGGTTGTCTTTTGTAAAGGGAGACATTTCAGCCCCCTGGTCTAATTTCTGTTATTTGCTATCACTCTCATATTCAATAATGCAGGCCTGCAGTTGCTTTACTGGCAATGTATAACAGTTTTTTTCTGAAGTCAAGACAAAATACAAGGGAGTACTTCTTGGTCATAACAAGGTAACTGTACAGTCCCTTTTCTTCTGTCTTCCCTGGAGTCATACAACATTGATCTGACTCGGGAGTACCAGTGGGATGTGTTCACTGCTATCCATTTGTGTTATATTTAGTTATTTTCATTCTTATTAACTGACACATTGAATTTAAGGTCAACTTTTGACTAAATTGGCCTTCTTAGTAGATCATTGGCCTTAGCAGGTGTCAGCATTGCCATTTTTAGACTTCCATTGTATAGATAAAATTTCCTGTTACTGTATTTTGCCTTCTGTAGGATGTCAGTCAGCCCTTTCCTGTTGGTATGTCACACTGATGACATGAAAATATTAATTATTTTGTAAATATATACCATAAAGAATAAGATCCTCAAGCAAGGCTCTAAATAAAAAGCACTTGTAGCTGACTCTTACTGAAAAAGAATAAAAGTACTGGTTGTATATATGTAGTATTCGATCATTAGCCATTCTGTATATTCTCGGAAATTCTGTGTTAATGCTAAATGTTTCATATGTTACGCTAAGGATTAAACTGGCTGCCATATTAGCATCTCAGCAGGTAATACGTCACTGGTTGTACATTACTGTTGTATAGTTTTTGACAAAACATAGAGCTGTTGCAGCAGTATGGAAGTTGACAAAATATCCTATTAGAACTTAACTGGAATCCATTTTGACTCTGTCCCAGCTTTCCAGAATAAACTGGTTATGTGAGACAGCTGTCAGCCTACACTGAATGTTTAGATGGCATAAATGTTAGGAGTCCTGTAAAACTACTTTGGTCTCCTTTCTTTTGCTTCTGCTGTTGTATTTGAGGTTGGCATATCTGTAGCACTTCTGCTAGTTTACAAGAAATATTAATAATTGCTGTTTTCATCAAAATCTTAATGAATGCACATTTGCTCAGAATTTGAATTCCCTTTTCACAAAAATGTATTTTTTTTAACTTGAAACTTTGGGACTTGCAGTAGTATATCATGTCAGAATGTTTAAGGTCATACTGATAATGACATTCCGGAATATTTTTTGTAAAAGAGTTGTTTTACATATTTATTTTATGTATTAATCTTTAATGCTGCCATTTGAAACTTCTTAATTTTGTTTTTCGTATTTTTTTACATTTTTAAAAGTGCTTCTCTATATCTTACCTAACATATCATTTTTTCATTTTATTGGTTTTTATTATGCATATTTTGGGAACATGATTGTATTATAAAAAAAGTTGTATTTATATGTACATCATATGTTGTGTCAAATGAAATTGTGTAAATGGAGAAAAACGGATGTTAATATGCATGGAAAAAAAGTTTAAAAAAAATGAAAACAAAAAGTTATGAGTGAGCGGTTGTCCAGTGCTTAATGAGGAACTGTGTTATGAATGAAATTTTAAACGTACATTATGATGTCTATAAAACAAAACAAAATGTAAACAAGCTCTAAGGGCAGTGTTACCTGAATTTAAAAAAAATACTTTAAACTGTATTTACCAGTTTTTGTCATTTTTCCCCCCGATTCTTATATCATAATTTTTAGCTTGGTGTACTTTGTTCTTTCTTACTGTCTGAGTTCATGCTCTAATCAGAGGTATATGGTATTGAAATAACTGAAGCCTAAAAGCCAATAAGAAAATCTAGAGGCTCCCAAATTTTAAGCAAGCTGCCCTTGCAGAAGAAGAAACAAATGCAGTAGACTTCAGTGATTTCTGAGAGTTGATTACCATGGTAAAAGTGCAATTTCACTATTATTTAACTGTTTGGAGGCAATTACATTTTGATTATAATGCAAACTGATTGTAATATTTTGGTTCTTTGAAGAAAGAAGAACAAGTAGGTTCTTTTTATGCTATCAGCTGAAGATGTTGGACAAGGACACAATAAGTAAGCAGCACAATATCATGAGTTACGGCAAGCAGGGTATAGTAGTATCTGCCAGTAATGATACTACTAATCTGGTCGTAGGTGTACATATGGATTACAAGTTTGGCACACTAGCTTTTAGATAGGCTTGGAGTTTGTGGTCATCCTTGAAGATGCATTTATACTGTAGTTATTTCTTTAATGGTATTGATGGTATTCTATGTGGTCTGGCATCCAAACATGACATCTTTAGTTAATTTCAGGGAAGTGGGTTTGGCTCACTTGATCTACAGGAACAGCTTGACTGCAGTCATGCAGCAAACAACGTGAGAGATCTTATTGCAAGCACAGTCCATCTGCTCAATATTTATTACAATAATTTTCTTTTTGCTTCCCTAATCTGCTTGCTTTTGGCTGTGTTTTTCTAAGGCAAGTGCTTTGGGTAGAGCTCCATGGTGATGTTTGTTTGGCAGCCTGGGTGCACTGAGCCCAAGTAAACGTTTTTATCCATTAAGAAATCCATGATGAAATCCATGATGAATATCTGGTATGGCATCCATTTGGGTAGTATTTTGGCAGTAGATGATATGGACAGTGAGAACAAATAGAATAAAACCTTAAAAGCATGCATTACTTTGTTACAGCTGTACTGCTCAACTTACTGCTAGGAATTCTACTGTGAGCTAATGTAATGCTTTAAGAACCTGTTAGTTAAATAATTCCATCCAGCCAGACTGGTTCAGGTTTGTATGAATGAGTAGTCAGAATCTTTCTCAAAACTACTGACCAGCATTTGAAAAACATGATGCCCCTTGTATTCATTTATTGAGGATATTTCAGTTGTTTAGACTATGTTATGTGTTGGAGTTTTCACTATAACTTCAGAGTTAAGCAATGGTTCTCCTCCTAAACAATAGCAAAATATGGAGTCTGCATTAGAACTTTGTCGGCCTCATCTTCTGAGCAGCCAAATGAACTTGAACAGCTGTCATACCCCATGTATTGCTCTCTGTATGTGCATATTTGTGTCTGTTGTGTAGATGGATTGCTGACATACACTGCATTGTGTATTTATTTCTAGAAAGATTGAATCACTGCATTAAATGGCAGGATTTTTCTGTTAGAACTAGCTGTGTCTAGACTTTCTCCAGAAGTGACATTAGAACCACAGCAGTCAAGGGTCACTTCCAAAGACTTAAGATTTTGAGGGTGAGTCACTTGAGATATTGAAAAATACTTCATTGTTTAAACAGTTTATGAACTTATTTTCACTATTAACCTAATGTACTTGTCCAGAATCTACTCTGATAGTATGGACACAAGGTAATGTTCAGCACTGACATCTCCTTTGTTAAAACTCTCTTTAGACCCAGTGTAACTTTGGTGGTACTGTGCTTCCTTCTTTGCCCTATCCGTATGTAAGAAATACAAATAATAGGTTCTTGTGGGAGTCCCTTCAAGACTTGCCAAATCTGGTGGTATATATTATGGTTCTGTAAACTGAAAGGCCAAGAAGCTATAAGAAAATCTGAAAAATATCCACAAACAACAGAACCTTAGTCAAATAGAAAAATAAACACAAAAAAGACTAAAAACAAAGAAAAATAATAAATGTAATAGGTTTAATCAAAAAATACATACAGTAAGTGCTTTTATTTCAATGGACTTCTTCAGACTAAATGCAAAATAAAAGCACACACATTTTATAGCATAAAATCACATGATCTCAGTAGAATACTTAAGTAGTGCCTCACACTATTTCTTTTTAAAAATACTTTAAAATTTTCTTTGTCATTTAAACATGGAGGGTTACATGCATCTAGCTTTATTTGCCAGCATCATTCCCTCCAGTGTAATTCGTCCTCTGCATCAAACCTATTTAAAAAATTATAAACTTGATCAATAATTATAAATTTAAAATATATCTAGCATTTACCTTTAAGGTAGTTTGCTTAATGCATTGTTTTTATCACCTAATTCTATAGCGTATACATGCTGATATATTCTAAGATGTAAACCCTTTTTCGTCCTTCCAATATAGTATGCTGTGCAGGACAAACAACACTAATTATACTGCACATTTAGAATTGCAAGAGAAATACCAGGCATAAAAACTTTTCTATCTTTAATAACCACCTCTGTCTTGTCTATATTCAAATAATGGCAACAGTTGCAGTTATATCACTTCAACATATGTATTTTACCTGCTCTTTTAACTGGACCTAACTTAGCTTGAAACTTGTCTACCAAACTTCACCCTCTTTTGCTAAAAAAATACTAGCTCATTTCCAACTATTTTTCTGTCCTCCAGAAAACTACTCAAAATCTTCCAGTTGTCTTTGATAACATTTTTTAAATTATTTTCATCTAAGGTAGATTGTACCACCATTGCCATTCTAAAATCACGTTTGACAATAGGCTGCTTATTACAGAAATTGTCTTTTATCAGTAATTTCTTTCATATTTCTGTCAATAATTTCTTCAGGATGCCCTCTTGCTACTAATTTATTAGACAAACTAAAAGCTTGTTTGTAAAGTACATTTTCATTATGTGTTAAATCACTAACCCTCATCAGTTGTCCTTTAACTGTATTACCTTTATTTTTTTCTAGAAGGTATACTATCAAAACTCGAGAATTATTTTGTACATCCTTTTTGAATATTTTAGTCTCTAACTTATTACTTACAATATTTTCAGAAAAATTCTATAAATGTACTTTTTTTCCCACCCAGTCATGAAAACATTAGCATAACTGGGAGCCATGGATGCTACTATGGCTATTCCATCGACTTCATGGAAAAAAAGAGGCATTACAAAATCTGAAAAATAATCTAAAAAAAATCACTATGCGACCAAAAGACAGGGATTACTTTTTGCACACACATCGTTTTGTGGACTGGATGGTGAAGTTCAGCTTGTAATCCTCAAAAATGTGATGCATCTTCTTTTTGTATTGGTGAAAAAATAGTTCAGGTGGTCAGAGTAGGATGTTTGGCTAATTATACAGCAGTCCCAAATGGTAATGAACAAAGACAGCTCTTGATCCTATATTATGGCTGTGGTCACCAGTGTGCAATGATGGGTATGTAGGAAGGTATCTCTTTCATAGTATATACAGTGGATATAAAAAGTGTACACACCCCTGCTAAAATGTCGGGTTTTTGTGATATAAAAAATGAGACCACAATAAATAATTTCAGAACTTTTCCCACCTTTAATGTGACCTATAACCTGTACAATTCAATTGAAAAATTAACAACTCTGTTAGGGGGAAACTATAAAAATAAAAAAAAATACAATTAGCTGGTTGCATAGGTGTGCACACCCTTAAACTAATACTTTGTTGAAATACCTTTTGATTTGATTACAGCATTCAGTCGTCTTGGGTACACATCTGCCATCAATTAAAGAGATTCTGATTAACCCCAAATAAAGTTCAGCTGTCCTAGTAGGATTTTCCTGACATTTACTCAGTTGCCTGCTACAGCAAAAGCCATGTTTCGCAGAGAAATTACAATGCATCAAAGGGATCTCGTTGTTGAAAGGTATCAGTCAGGAGAAGGGTACAAAAACATTTCCACAGCATTGGATATACCATGGAACACAGTGAAGACAGTCATCAAAAAGTGGAGAAAATATGGGACAACAGTGATGTTGCAAAGAACTGGACATCCCGCCAAAATTGATGAAAAGACAAGATGAAAACTGGTCAGAGAGGCTGCCAAGAGACCTACAGCAACACTGAAGGAGCTGCAGGAATTTCTGGCAAGTACAGGTTGTGTACTACATGTGACAATCTCTCATATTCTCCATATGTCTGGACTATGGGGTAGGGTTGCAACACAGAAGCCTTTTCTTGCACAGAAAAACATCCAGGCCCAGCTAAAACTTGGAAAATAATACCTCAAGTCTCCCAAAAGCATGTGGGAAAATGTGTTATGGTCTGATGAGACCAAGGTTGAACTTTTTGGCCACAATTCCAAAAGGTACGTTTGGTGCAAAAACCACAACACACCAGAAGAACACCATCCCCGCAGTGAAGCATGGTGGTGGCAGTATCATGCTTTGAGGTTGCTTTTCTTCAGCTGGAACTAGAGCTTTAGTCAAGGTGGAGGGAATTATGAACAGTTCCAAATACCAGTCACTTTTGGCCCAAAACCTTCAGGCATCTGCTAGAAAGCTGAAGATGAAGAGGAATTTCACCTTTCAGCACGACAATGACCCCAAGCATATATCCAAATCAACAAAAGAATGGTTTCACCAAAAGAAAATGAAAGTTTTGGAATGGCTCAGTCACAGCCCAGACCTAAATCCAATAGAAAAATCTGTGGGGTGGCCTGAAGAGCACTGTGCACAAGAGATGCCCTCGCAATCTGACAGATTTCAAGCGTTTTTGCAAGGATGACTGGGCAAATATTACCAAGTCAAGATGTACCATGCTGGTAGACTCCTACCCAAGAAGACTGAATGTTGTAATTAATTCAAAAAGTCCTTCAACAAAGTATTAGTTTAAAGACGTGCACACTTATGCAACCAGCTTATTGTACGATTTTTATTTTTTATATATTTTCCCCTAAAAATGTGTTTGTTTTTCAATTGAATTATACAAGTTATAGGTCACAATAAAGGTGGCAAAAGTTTTGAAATGATTTATTGTTGTCTCATTTTTTATATCACAAAAACCTGACATTTTAACAGGGGTGTGTACACTTTTTATATCCAATTTAAATATTTAGCTCATGCTGGTAGATGCCTCATTTTGTTATATAGATCTGTATGTTTTGGGGATCGGGGAACACTTTAGGCCTAGTGTATAATGTCATTTATAATGCAGATCTAGGAGTATGATATGAATAGACATATATAATACTAGATCTAGAGATCCTTTGATTTATGGTCATGTAGTTCATAATCTTAATTTGACTAACAAAAGATAGAGAGATTGTGAAGCAGGTTGACACCGTATTTGAGAAAGTAAAATCTTTGCTTACATCTTTTAAGGTGAATTGGGTGGGAGTAAACTTTTGTGACATTTTAAGAGGAAACCAAGACTAAATCCTTTGATTTTAGAACTGTTTTTTATAGCAGCCATGAAAACATCCCTAACAGACAAAGTTGTGTCACTGGTATATGTTCTTAGGTTCATACTAGGCTAATCACCACCAGGATATTTACAAGCCTAGCTGTTCAACCTATCCCAGTTTTGCCCCAGAGTTCCTTGGATGCCTGTATGGTGGGATATGTTAGTAAAGTAGCAGCAATGGGTTATGTGGGAGGGGTATGTTAATTGTGGATTCATTTTCTTACTGTCCACCTCTGTCCATAAGGGATATGGGGGCCAAACCATTGGTGAATTTGCAATTTCCCATCCAGTGATCAAGGTTTCTTTTGAATAGGATCAGGGATGCTCTGCTTCATGTAGATGGGGAGCTTATTCCATAACATGAGGATCCTTTGAGAGACAAATTGGTCCCTCCAAAAGGTTCTATTTATGTGTCAAAGTTCATATCCTTGAATCTACTGTTCCTGGTGCTGCTTGTCTTGCTGATGTGCAAGAGATCGATCAGAGCTGGATCTGAGGATGCCTTATGTGTTAGGCATAGATCACCTCTCTGTAACCTGTAGGAGATTGAGTACAGAGATGGGACCTTAGACGATCTGTGTATTACAGGGTATTCATACCCTGGATTCTCCTGGTAAGGAACTTTTTGGGTCTCTATCAAAACTTCGAAAAAGTAAAACGTTGAATGTTAAAACATCGAACCCAGAACATTGAATGATGAAAATAGCGAAGCCCCAGAACATCAAAATCTTACCTATGGCAAAATTTCAGTGGGCCGTTCTGTGGCTTCGCTATTTTCTCCACTGTGGTGTGAGAATTACGGACCTTAGGGTTAGGGTGCAGGTTAAGGTAAGTGGATAGTTAGTAATGTATGTATGGTGTAGTGTAGGGTTGGGTTTTGTTAACTGTATGTGTGTGTATTAATTACTTTGTCTGTGTATAGTTTCATAGGGTATGTGTGCGATAGTTACGGACCTTATGGTTAGGGTGCAGGTTAAGGTAAGTGGATAGTTAGTAATGTATGTATGGTTAAGTGTGGGTTGGGTTTTGTTAACTGTATGTGTGTGGTTTATTTATTTGGTATGCTTGTGTTGTGTGTATGTTTCTCAGAACAGCAATTTTTTTTTTATTCTGAGCGTTCAATGTTATCAATATTCGAAATTCCAAGTTTGAACATATGGTGTTCGATATTTTGGAATTTTGAATATATGATTTAGACCCGAACTTTTTAGGGTATTCCAATTGTTGCAAGGGTCTGGTTAGGTATATGCCAAAGGGCCATTGTACTCAATGATGAGTCTGTTAAGGGCTGAGTAGAGTGGTACTATTACATCCTCAAATCTGGATGCTATACCTTGCTTATGAATTGGATGACACAGAATGATTTTCTTGCTGTCTTGGCTACATGTTGCTCTACTGCCAGATTACTGTCTAGATGTATTCCCAGATCCCTAACTATCTGCTCAAGTCTTAATGGGTGTTTTATCGATGAAGTAGTTAGCTTGGGTTGATGATTTCCCAAAGGGTCCTGTAATGCATTTCTTTTCATTGAGTTTAATCCTTGACTTTTGCACCAATCTTTTTTTGTGTTAGACCCTCTTGTAGGATGTTGGTGTGATGTGGTGACGGAATCTTTGGCAACTCTCAATTTAGAGTCATCTGTGAACTTGGTGAGCTAGAGGCCTTTGACATTAGCCTTCATGTCAGAGAAGAAGAAGATGCCAAACAGGAGTGGGCCCAAAATGGAGCCCTGTGTTATTCCACTGGTGGCTAGTCTCTTGGTGGAGGTGATCTCACTGATCCTGACTTCTTGGTTCCTATCTGTGAGTAAGGTGGCAATACAGCAAGTTATCTAGGGATTTAAGCCTAGTTCTGAAAGTTTGCAACAATATCTGACTAGAGTATTGTATCAAACACCTTGGCCAGGTCAGGGTTAGGTGGTGTGCACCATTTTCCCCTCATCCATACCCGTGGTGACTCTCGAAGAAGTCTACCAGGTTAAGTAGGCAAGACTGTCCCTTAGAGCCAAACTGAGATGAGTCCAGTGTTTGTAGGTTGCCAATGTTCTTGTTGATAATTGCCATGATAATTTGTTCCATGGTTTTGCATATATGACTTGTTAGACTGATGGGGCTGTAGTTGCCAAAGTCAGTTGATGGTCCACCCATATGAAAAGAGATGACCATTGCAGCCCTCCATTCATTTGGCATGTAACCTGTTTTGAGGCAGTAGTTAAAGAGTGCCACAGTTGGTCATGCTAGGTCATGTTTTTTTACTCTAAGGAGGCAAACATGGATATTGTTGAGGCCCGTTGAAGTAGAGTTTTTGCCCTTAGGGAGCACCTCCAGGACTTACTTCCTATGGATTTTTGGGAGATATACTAGAAGGGATTTCAGAGGGGGTAGTGGGGAAGAGAGGGGTGAAGTTAGAGCTAACTTTATTTGCAGTAAATTTACTGTGTAACCCTGGTCAGTGAAGGTTGTGCCATTTACCACCAGTTCTGCTGAGTATTACCTTTAAGGTTCCTAAAGTAGCTGAAGAAGGCTTGGTGATAGTCCTTAGCCTGGGAGGCAATCCTGACCTTATAACTGGCTTTGTTGGACTTTATTAGACCTCTTAGTTTCTTGTTTAGTTGATTCAGAGAGCTCTTGACTCTATAAAAGTTGCTGTTTCAGATTTTGGCCATGACTTTTTTTTCTTTTGTTATAAAGCCTGTTAAGGTAAGGATTCTACCACTGTAGTTTGTTTTTTGGTGTTTGATCTGGGCTTACGTCTGATAGGTATGCTAATCTCAATGTAGCCATTTACATGTTTGTATAGGGTTTCTGTAAATAATTCTGTATAGGTAGCTGTGATGTCCTTCTACATCACTGTTACAGCATTCTTCACCATAGGAATCTCTTGCCAAGCATAGCCCAAAGTCCAGCCAGTATACCAAGGCCTTTAGATCTTGTATGTGTTGTATGCCACATGTATGCTCCCCATTCAGAGTGCAGTTACCCAGAGCTTCATTGCCACCAGTCCGAACACCATCATCTCTCATCAGTCTGAATGCCATTTTGCTGTGCTGAATACCTAGCCATCAGATAAGTGCCCCATTGGGGTCTTTTTCTTTTTTCTTTTGGTCTTATCATTTGGTTACCTCGAATTCATATCATCCAAGAAGGGAAAATGTCAGCATGGGAGGCGGATTCCCCATGATGATTGTCAGGAACAGTGTCTTTTTTGTCTGGATGCTTCCCACTACCATACATCCTGCAGTATTTGAAATGCATTTGTGCCTCAGACTCTTAGAAGTCAGTTGTCTTCCCTGATCATCTGTCTTGCGAACCAGAGGCTTAAACTGTTAGCTCAGGGTAGCATGGTAGAATCTTCTAACCCTGAGCTACTGTTAAGTAAGAAGATGACCAAGAAATTTCAGCCAGATTCTTTGGCTTCCCAGCCTCCACTGGACATTTCTCTAGAAGTGGGTGATAGCTCTATAGGCTGTCTGGTGTTTACATTGGATTCCTGTGCCACAATCCTGTTGAAGGCTGTCATGGATCCTTCCTTTTGCACGTTCTCTGAGGCTTTGCAGGCTTGTGCTCTGGACATACAGGGAGAACCATGGTTGATCATCTCTGAGGGCTCTAGATGGATTAGGATCAGTGAAGAGGTTCTGGGTACTCTTATTGAGTCTTCTCAGTGGTTGGAACCCCTGGTGTTTGTTAGGGCTGACATCCCTCCCAAGAAAAAGTAGAAGACTAAGCATACTTTTGTATGCCCTAAGGATCCTTAGAGGGAATGGCAGGAGTTTACTCAAGGCCTGTTTAATGCCTTAATGACCCCAAAGTCTTATAGGTTCATAGGTAGGTACTAGGCTATCGGCCCAAGGGCCTACGCAAGCCTAGCCAACAAGGTTCCCTGGCTTACACCACCCAAGAAAGTTATTTTCCTGTGCCACTGATGAGCAGAGACACAGAAGTGATCCCCGGGGTGTATTTCCTATTTCCCATCCACTCATCAAGATTTTTCTTGAAGAGTGCTGATGAAGAACTTTGCTTGACATAGATGGGTAGCCTGTTCCAGAGTATGGGAAGTCTCTGGGATAGGAAACTATCCCTCCAGCATGTCCTGTTTATTGTGGTGACAAGGTTTAGGTCCCTAGAGCGTGTAGCTCAGAGGGATTGGGATTTCTTTAGGTGTAGCATGTCCAACAGCTCTGGGTTTGACATAGCTTTATATGTTAGGCAGAGATCACCTCTGAGTAGGCGATATGCTATGGAGTAAAGCTGGAGTTTTTTGAGGCGGTCAGTGTAGGACATTTGTTTTGAGTCCAGTAATCCTCTTTGTGAGGTACTTCTGTGGCCTTTCCAGCTGCTGCAGATGTCTTGTGAGGTACATTCCAAAAGGGGCGTTGTACTCTATAATGGGTCTAATGAGTGATGAGTAGAGGGTAACGATGACCTCTTTTTTCCTGGATGAGAACCCTTTTATGATGAGGTGTGCCATGTAGAATGACTTCCTGACTACTATGGCGATGTGACTATCAAAGGAAAGACTACTGTCCATCTGGGTCCCAAGGTCTCTTATCACGCATTTGGTGTTAAGTAGATTGCTGCCTATGTGGTAGTTCATGGGTACAGAGTTTTTACCAAAGGGGATGACACTGCACTTTTTGGCATTGAACTTGAGGCCATGGCTCTGACACCAGGCATCTGTCTCAGAGAGGCCCTTCTGTAGGATGTTCACATCATTTGGGGACTTGACTATGGCTCTTAGTTTGCAGTCATCTGCGAACTTCGTTAGCTTGTAGGTTTCTATGCCTACCCCCTCCTTGGACTTCTACTACTTCCAAATGGACTAGGGAACCCAATTCCTCATATGAGGATTCAGAGTCTGATGGTGAGTCCTTGACTTACTCTTCCCAAATGCCTTCACCTTTGGCTTTGGTTCTGATGAAGAAGAGTCTGTTAGTCCTGAATCTCCCTTTGAGGAATTGTCTTTTGGAGACACTATAGTTAGAATAATGGAATACTTTAAGTGGGATTCTTTTCAAGTGGCTGATATCCAGAAAAGGTATTATGAGCTGCTTCCTGTGGATACTCTTAAACCTTCTGTTGTACCTCCTGTGTTGTCTGCATTGTTAGACATCTTTGTACCTGCTTTTAAGTCTCCTGATTCTTAGCCTCCTGCTGCAAAGAAACCTGACAGCTTATATGAACCTTTTAGGTGAAACTCTTCTTAAATATAAACAACTCCGCAACCTTGTTAAAAAATAAATTATCAGAGACAAAAAATCCTACTATACCAAACTCCAGTCTAACCACTCAGAAAATCCCAAACATTTCTGGAATTCCATTAACTCACTTCTCAACCCATACCAAAAACAGCCCCTACCCTGACACCAACAAATCTGCTCCTGAAATAGCCTCTCTAGTCAACTTCTTCTTTACCAACTCCATAGCAGAACTGGCCCAAGACCTTCCCTAACGAACAACCCTTCCCCTCAACTAATCCAATCTTCCTCAGCCCCTACACTACCCCCAATCCTCCTCTGATATTTGAACTTAAACCCATCACAACCTCCTACATAAAAAGTTAATCTCTAAACTAAAACCATGCTCCAATGCCCCTGACAGTATCCCATCTTCCTTCCTAAAAATCAGCACAGATGGAATCGCTCTCCCCATTAGCATATTGTTCAATAGATCCATACAGGAATCTTATGTGCCCAAACTGTGGCATGTAGCCTCTATTTTACCTCTCCATAAAGGAGGTAAAAACAATAGTATCTTTAACTACCATCCCATAGCTATCCTCTCCCCAATCTCAAAACTTCTGAAAAAATGCATGCACCTTCAGCTTATGCCATTCCTAACCAATCACCAACTAGTCACTCCAACCCAATACAGCTTCAGACCCGGCCATAGTACTATCACTGCCCTTCTCTCCTTCTTAGACACAATAAATCTTGCCCGTGATTCTGGAAAAATAGTATCAACATTTCTACTAGATCTGTCCAAGGCATTCGATACCATATCCCACACCCATCTCCTGAACCATCTTTCTAACCTCAGTCTCTCTCAGAATACCTTATTCTGGTTCTCAAGCTACCTTTCTGACAGATCTCAAGCAGTAAAATGGGGAAAAGGCACCTCAGCCTTCCTTCCTACCCCCACTGGGGTACCCCAGGGATCCATACTCGGTCCTATTTTGTTCAACATCTTTATCAATGATTTCCACACAGCCATACCCAACACCAAAATCGTACAATATGCAGACTACTCAACTTAAGTCTGCTCTGCCTCTAACCTCCCTGAGCACCAGACAATGACTCAAACTGCCTTATCTACCACTGAGAACTGGATGCTCCAAAACCACCTCTCTCTGAATGCCAACAAATCCAAAAATAGTATTATTCTCTCCTTCAGTAGCCTTCCCTCTTGATAAAAACTCATTCAAAATTATTAGCCATAACAACTCTACTATAGAGGTTGTTGCCTTCACTAAACTACTCGGGGTAACTATTGATGAACACCTAAAATTTGATTATCACATCCAGCAAAACGTTAAGAAAACACATATCAAACTTGGCATGCTATACAGAAACATCCACTTTCTCTCTCCTTCCACTAGACAAACTCTTGCCACTACCTGTTTACTCCCCTCACTAATGTATGGCGCTCCTCTACTAACAAACATATCTTCCTCTCTCTCCTCCAAAACTGGAAGTCTGTTATAATAAAATTTCTAAATTTGCCACCAAAGCCAAATACTCCTCCCATCATTGCACTGCCGTTCATTTGTTAAACTGGCTTGAACTCACCAACCATCTAGACTATTTCCAAAGTACTACAGCCCACAGACTAATATTTCAACCTACTAAATGCCCTGCACTAACCAACATCCTACAACCATACACCCCACATAGAACTCTAAGATCCTCTCACCAAAACCTAATCACTGTCCATAAACCCAACCATCCTGCTGGTCAGCTTCTATTATCCTTTTCCTTAACTAAAAAATGGAATTCTCTTCCTTCCTCCCTAAGGACTTGTGAAAACTTTGATAACTTTAAAGCTCAGCTACTTTCCTCTAATTGGAAATGTAACTGCACTCTCCCCACCTAGCCTACTAATCACCCCACTCCATCCTGAAGGACTAAACTCCTGACTAACTCTGAATACAAGCTAACAACATAAATGTACATATTGTAAATGGCACATTCCACCTTTTCTCTCTTCAACTAAGTCATTACTCTCACTTTCAATGAAGTCACTACTGTCATCTTAAATATTTAGACGCTATGTAACTAAAGAATTATTCCTGTTCTCTAACATGAAATGTAATTGTAATTGTAAATGTGTCTACTTTACTATGATTGCATCTGTAACTAAACTATGTAATGCGGAGCTTTTCTCCCCAGGCCTCCACTGAAAACGGGCTCCCTGAGCCCAGTGGACCTCCCCGGTCATCAAACTGGAATAATAATAATAATAATAATAATAATGAGGTTCCTGGGGACTGTCAGTTCTTATTTGTGTCCTGCTGATTCTGGTGTGGTGTTTGTCTCCTCTGACAAACCCTCTAAACGTTTGCCCTCTTCCAAGCTTCTGCCTTCAGATAAGGATAGCAGGGCAACAGAGAGAATTGGTAAGAAGATTTATACTCCTTCAACTTTGACCTTTTGGACCATCAGTTACCAGACCCACTTGACCAGATATGCTCTGGCCGTGATTGCCCAGGCTTGCCAGGTTCTTTCTAACCTTCATGATTCTGAGGCAAAATCATCTCTTTCTGTTTTGTGATCTACTTATCAGGTAGCATGGCACTCTATCTATGATGCTGCTGTTATCTCTTCCAGAACTGCTGCCTTTGAGTCTGTCATTATTCTTGGCTTTGTCTGCAGTCATTACCTGAAGACATTAAGGTCAACTTGCTGGATGCTCCTTTGAATAACAAAAATCTCTTTGGGACTGCCGCTACTGCTATGTTGAAGTCTCTTCAAGAAAAAAGGTAAGGCTTTGTAGGACATTAAACATATTTTGTTCCAGAGGAATTATCCTACTAGACCTGCTTTTGTTCGCAGGCAGCCTCATCAGGCTACTAAAGGCAGGAAGAGAGGTAGGCAACCTCCTGCTAAGTCTTCTCAGGCTTCTGTGGCCCAGAAGCTTCCTTTATCTGATCAGCCTGCCTCTCTTTGATATCTTGCCCTCCACCCTCCCACCCCTCGGCCAGATTTCCCTTGTCGCTTTGGCTCACCCTCAGTTTTCCAAACTGTCATCTCATCACCTCAGATTCTTTGGTTCTGTCATCCAGCATGGTGACATCATGGTGTGGAAGTCTCTCCCTTCTTTTTCAGGGATTCCCCAACCTCCTCTGGAAAGACCTCCTCATTTATCAAAAGTCCTTGGGTTTCTGGTGGACCAGGGAACTGTTCAACTTGAACCTCCTTCCAAAGTAGGAAAGGGATTTTCCTCCAGGATGTTGTTGGTTCCTCGAAAGGAGGACACTTGGAGACCTCTTCTGGATCTCTTCTTGCTCAACACCTTTCTCAAGGTTTCGTCTTTTTAGATGCCTACTTTTCAAACTCTGTTTCCTTTTTAATACCCCAGGCTTTTCTGGTGTCCTTGGAGCTGAAAGATGCTTACATTCATATTCCTTTTCACCCTCTTTTTAGGAAATGTTTACATTTCTCACTTTCTTTCACTCATTTTTGGTTCTTTGCTTTGCCCTTTGGTCTCTCTACTGCCCCAAGCATATTCACAAAATGCCTAGCACTTGTGATTGCCTTTTGCAGGCTCCAAGGCATTCAGATCTTTACTTATCTGGATGACCTGTTGCTTCAGGCACCTTCTGTCAGTTGCCTGGTACAGGATCTGAAGTTTAACATGTCTCTTCTTCAAAGGCTGGGATTCAGTATCAACTTCCAAAAGTCTGTCCTGAGTCCCTCTCAAGATAATGTGCATCTGGGTTGCAGGATTCAGGTGGTGCCAGTGTTGGCCTCTCTTCCATCTTCAAAAGTACTGTCCTTGAGAGCTTTCTTTCAGTCTCTTCCTCCTCTGCCTACTATTCCAGCCAGAGAGTTTCTTCAAGCCCTGGGATTTGTTTCATGCACCCTCTTGCCAGACTGCACATGCAGAAGCTTCAGTGACACCTCGTCATTTTCGCTTCAGCATTACCACCCTCTGGATTTCAGAGTGCCTCTCCTTCCTTGTCTAAAGAAGGAATTCAGATGGTGGATTCAACAATTTACCCTCAACCCAGACCTGCCTTTTCACCTTCTGTTTTTTTCTCAAGAGCTGTTCACTGATGGTTCAGACCTGGGGTGGGGGACTTCCTGAAAGTACAAGGTCCTTGGCCCCCTTCAGAAGTCAGACCATATCAACATCAAAGAGATGAGAGCCATGATTCTGTTCCTTCAGGATTTCACCCCATGCTCTCTCCAGGCCTTCTGAAGGTTTACTCGAGTATCACCACAGTCCTGTGGTATGTTAAGTTGGGGGGGAAGGGGCACAAACCGCAGGTTGGCTCTTCAGGCCTGGGATCTGGCTCTCAGTTATCAGTTAACTCTTCAGGCAGTGCATATCCTTAAGAGCACAATCTAGTGGCAGACATTTGAGCAGGTACAAAACACAGGCTCATGAATGAATTCTTCACAAGGATGTGTTTCTGGACTTAGTACATTGGTGGGATATTCCTTGTGTAGATCTTTTTGCCTCTCCTCTGAACAGAAAGCTACTTGTTTTCTGTTTCAGAGTGTCATGCCATCTGATGTGGAAGACAGACATCCTTTATTTTCCTTGGAAGGGAGTGTTTCTCTATGCCTTACCTCCTGTTCCCCTAAATCCAGTAGTCCTGCAGAAGATTCAGCTCTACTCCCCCAAAATTTTGCTACTGACTCCCTTTTGGCCAAGACAGTGCTGGTTCCCCCCTCTTTATGCATCTGGCTAGGGGCAATCACCCCAAGTTACCTCATCGGTTGGACCTCCTTGTACAGGACAAGGGGTGACTCATCCATCCTCACTTGTCCACTCTTCAACTGACAGTGTGGGTAATAGGGATTTGATCCCCTTTAGGCATCTCGTCTGTGAAGGCATACTCAGGGTTTTACAGAAAGCAAGAAAACCTGCAACCAGAAAGTCTTGTATGTCCAAATGGAAGACATTTTCTGTCTGGTGCCATACTCATAACCAGGACCCTTTTTCATTTGGGGTCCTTTTGGTTCTCTCCTATTTGTGTGAGTTGCTCCAGTCTGGCTTGGCCTATTCTTCTGTAAAGATCCATTTGTCAGCTATTTCTGCCTGTCTGCCTTTGAATCCTCCTTTGGATTCTCATTTTGAGGTCAAACAGTTTCTTAATGTCATTCTACATTTTAGGCCCCAAGGAAGACCATCCCTCCTCCATGGGATCTTAATTTTGTTTTAGAAAATTTGACTCTGGCTCCTTTTGAGGCTGCAGGTGCAGCATTGTACCTGGACGACTGTCTTATTGCTTGATTTACTTCTGCTCAGAGGGTTTCTGAGTTTCAGACCATTATGGCCATCCCTCCTTTTTTTTTTTTTTCTTTTTTCTTTTTTTCACAAGAATGGGGTGTCCTTTCAATACTAATCCTTCATTTATGCCCAACGTGGTTAATAACTGAGTGGTCCTTGAATCAAGCAGTACAACTCCCTTCTTTTTTTCCCTCTCCTCTGTCTACTAGTGAGAGGGTTCTACATACTTTGGATTTGCACAGACAGTTTAGGTATTATTCGGATAAAACTAAGGCCATTCATAAGTCTGATCAGCTTTTTGATCATCATGTTACACTGCTGCAGTCATTACATTTGGGTTATCCTGCCGTCAGGCGCTTCCCCAGTCGACCTGAGTTCCAAAGTCTTGGTCCGGCGTCAGTTGCTTCCCTGACGTCAGTGCGACAGGGGTATATAAGATGCAGCCAATGCCATTTTCTTCAGTCTTTCTTGCCGCGCGGTGCCCAAAGCAAAAGCAGTTCGCAAGTGCCGGTCGGCCGTCTCTTGAGATTTTCATTCCGAATCCAGAACCGAAGTCTTCTATAAAGCTAAGTACCCCATTGGGGAAACTTTTTCTTGCCTCAGACTGATGTCAGTAAAAGTTAATAACTGTATTTCTTGTGGGAAGCAAATACCTCATAAGGATTTCCATTCCTATTGTATCCCATGCCTAGGCCCAGACCACGACGTCACTGGTTGTCGGTTTTGTGCTAGGTTTTACAAGCGCACTATTAAACGTTGGTTTGATTTTTCCCTGACATTATTTTGGTAGAAAATTCAATTATACCATGCCGTCGGAACTTCCGACGACCGGAATACACAAAAAGCGCAAAGACAAGGATAAGCATCTGAGGCCTTAAACTGACGACAAAGCCTCTTCTAGGCCAGTCGCCGGTTCTCCGGTTTTCAGCAAGGCGCCGCAGCCCCTGGCGACCGCTTCTGTAGAACCACAGGCCACCTCTGACTCCCACATGGAGATGGCTGGGCCTTCGGACACACAAGTTATTCAGCCTACCAAGACTAACCTTTCAGAGGGATCCGGAGTAGCTGAGCAACCCACAGCTTCAGAGGGTGTCTTCAGACCTACTCAGTTAAGCATTAAACCCTCAGCTAAGTCTAAGCCTCCTTTTAAATCAAAGAAACAAATATAGCATTCTCCGGGACAGACCTCCATGCCTAAATAACAAATGCTCAAAATGGCTGAAGACCTAATCACTCTGACAAGGGGGTCCCATCCCCCTCCTGATAAAAGGCCTAGACAGGATGCAGACTATGACTCATCCGACCAGGTTTCCATCTCTTCTGATTCATCCTCAGATCTAGGATACTCTTTACCCCCTTATGAGGATTCAGATGCTGAGGAATCACTTCTATCAGCCTCACCCCTTGAGGACTACTCCTTTGGGGAAAACCTGCATACCATGAGGGATCATTTCCACTGGGAAGGCCAGGATTACTCAGAATCCAAGAAAAGGCTCAGAGACTTCCTTTTATTACCTCAACACAGACCCCTTGCTATTCCACCAGTGTTAGATATTGTGGATGATGTGTATACTGAATCCAGCTTAAACCCTGATTCCTTACCTCCAGCCCCTGTTAAACCTGACAGATACTACAGAGTCCCTGACTCACATAAATTTCTGTATAAAAGCCCTGTAGCTGACCCTGAAACTATTTCTCAGGGACCCAAGGGAGTTAAGGCCTCATCAACCAAGAATCCAGTTCCCTCTGACAGAGATTCCAGAGCATTAGACAGATGTGGAAAGAAAGCATATACGTCTGCAACTCTAGCAATGAGAGCCTTAAATTGCCAGTTTTACATGCTAAAATATCAGCAATTTTTACTGTCTCAGTTAAAACAGAAAATGCTTCCAGAATCAGAGCCTCCTAATTTTAAAGAAATGCAGGATTTAATGCATGCAGCTGAACAAGTGAGAAAGCATACTTTGCAATGTGGTTTTGATTCTCTAGAGGCCTCCTGCAGAGCAGCAGTTACAGGCTCTGTCATTAGAAGACATGCTTGGTTAAAAGAACATACGTTACCGGATCATGTTAAAGCAAAATTATTGGATGCACCTTTGCAGCAGGATGTGTTATTTGGAGTTAAGGCAGAAGAGGTATTAAAGAAAATGGAGGATAAGGCAAAATCTATGCAAACGGTGAAGGATTTCTTACAGGTTCAGCCTCCTAGATTTAGCAGAAACTGGGCAACTAAGAATTGGCCCTTTCCAATTACAGACAGACCTCAAAGGTGAAGATACAGACGTCCAAGAGGTAGAGGACAAACACAAAGTACTTATAGGCCTCGACAATGGGTTGCATCAGGCCAGAAAGAAGGGGAAGACAGGCCCCAACAATATAAAAAGCAGCTCCAATGACTTCCCACTACAGCTGCTAAACAAATCCCTCTTGGCAGCCCCCTTGGGAGAAAAACTGGCACTCTTCTACCACAATTGGCAAATGATCACTAAAGACAAATGGGTTCTCAACATTGTATTTCAAGGTTACAGGTTCCAATTTCACACTCTGCCAAGGTTAAAAGGAATGCCAAATCTGCCACCAAATCAATGGGCAAAGGCTCAAAAACAAATTACAGCACTCATGGATATGAGAGCTATTCAAACGGTACCAACACAGGAGCAAGGACAAGGATTTTACTCAAGACTCTGGTACCCAGAAAGGACAAAGCCTGGAGGCCCATTCTGGATCTTTCATCTCTAAACACTTACCTAGATGTTCCGAAATTCAAAATGTTGACATTACAGCAGCTTCTTCCCATGCTGGGCAAGAAAGCTTGGCTCATGACTTTGGACCTCAAGGAGGCATACCTGCATGTCCCTATCAGACAAAACTGCAGAAGATACCTCAGATTCATAGCTGGTTCAATGCACTACCAATTCTCTGCACTGCACTTTGGTTTATTTACTGTGCCCAGGGTCTTCACAAAGTGCCTGGCACCAGTAATTGTATTTTGCAGACAGAAAGGAATTCAAATTTATCCGTACCTGGATGACTGCCTGATTCAAGCAGAGGGCAAGGACATTCTTCTAAGGCATCTGGCATTTGTAAAAAAGTTACTAAGTTGCCTGGGGTACACAGTAAACAAAAAGAAATCAAAACTAGTGCCCTCACAAGAGATTATATTCCTGGGTGCCAGCTTGAACACAATGGCCCAGATGGCTTATCTCACGACAGACAAGCAAAGACAACTGACTCAATACTTTCAATTGATGGCAATAAAGACCCAACTCCCTGCAAGAAAAATTCTGCAGGTCTTGGGTTACATGGCAACCTGCATACTACTAATTCCATATGCCAAACTGCATATGAGGAAACTACAATAGTACCTAAAGAATGTATGGTCTCAACACTGTCAAAGTTTGGAAACAGTTATACCACTAATCCCTTGCCTTCAACAGGAGTTTCAATGGTGGGCTCAAGTTTGTCACCTCAACAAGGGACAGCCTTTCACACAACCCACAGCCAGGCAAACACTGACAACAGATGCATCGGATTACGCCTGGGGAGCACACATGGCAGGCAAATGTATTCAGGGCACGTGGCCCGCAGAACAAAGGCATCTTCACATCAATCATAAAGAGATGCTAGCTGTACAAAATGTGCTTATAGCTTTCAAGGACCTGCTGCATCCAGGACAACTTCTACTAAAGACAGACAACACCACAGTTATGTGGTACATAAACAAGCAAGGGGGCACTCACTCCTACCCCCTATGCAGACAAGCTATGACCTTGTGGAACACAGCTATAAACCTTCAAGTTCATCTGCAAGCACAATTCCTGCCAGGAGAGAAAAACACACTGGCAGACGAATTAAGCAGAAACATCATGGATCCCCACGAATGGGAGTAGAATCCACAAATATTCAGAATGATAACACAGAAATGGTGGAGCCTGGACATTGATCTGTTTACATCCCCAATAAACTACCAGTTACAAAAATTCTGCACAAGGAGTTACCATCCACAAGCATGGAAGCTGGATGCCCTCTCATTAAGCTGGGAGAACCTACAAGTATACGCTTTACCACCACTACCTCTCCTGCCAAAGGTTCTCATAAAAGCCAGGCAGGAAGAGCCAAAGATGATCCTGATTGCACCAGACTGGCCACACCAGCACTGGTACCCAATTTTAAGGAGCTTAGCACAAGAACCACCCTGGATTTTGCTTCAAATCCCACATCTGCTGACTCAGCACAACAATCAAATACTACACAGCCAGCTAAAGACCTTAAACCTACCTGCATGGAAGATTCCTTAGTCAAGCAAGCAATGCCTCTCTCCAAAGCTGTTATGGATGTCATTCTGGAGGCCAGAAGGCCTAGTACCAGGAAAGCCTATTCGGATAAATGGAAGAGATTCTGTGCCTGGAACCAAGCTCACAGCCTTGACCCTCTTGTCCCAAACATTCCTCAGATACTACAATACTTAACTGAGATGCTGGACAAAGGACTCTCCTTCTCATCCAGCAAGATCCACGCCTCTGCCATCTCTGCTCATTACAACACGGATCCACCAATTTTCTCTAATCCTCTGTTAAAACAGTACCTCAGAGGGGCTAAAAACATAAGACCGCCCCGTAGAGCACCTACTCCAACTTGGGACCTCAACTTTGTTTTGGAGAAGCTAACTTTACCTCCTTTTGAGCCAGCCAACACAGCAGAATTAAAATATATCTCTTGGAAAACTGCTCTGCTCCTGGCAATAACATCAGCATGAAGAGTTTCAGAATTACAGACACTAATGGCAGTGGAGCCTTTCCTCATTTTCCACCAGGACAGGGTGTCTTTAAGAACTAACCTTACTTTTATGCCAAAGGTGGTATCCAGTGTGACTCTAAACCAAACTATTCACCTGCCAACTTTTTATCCTAAACCACAGAATAAAGGGGAGAGACTACTGCACTCCTTGGCATTCACAGGCAGTTACGCTTCTACTTGGACAGAACCAAAGCTTTCAGAAAATCTGAGCAATTATTGGTAGCATATACTGCAGGAGCACAGGGAAAAGCCATTTCAAAACAGACTATTTAAAAATGGATAGGACATTGTATACGTTTCTGCTACACATACCATGGAAAACCTGTATCTAGCAGCATTAGATCTCACTCCACCAGGGCAACAGCCACTTCAATTGCCTATCTCAGGGGAGTACCTACCAAGGATATTTTGGAAGCAGCAACTTGGAGTTCTGTACATACCTTCACCAAGCATTACCATCTGCCTCTATACTCTAAATCCAGAGCTGGCTTCACCACTGCAGTGCTGTAGGGCCTTATAGCCACCCCTAATGCCTTACAGAACCAGCCATCCTTCCTCAGCTTTGGGATTCTACCCAAGTGTAATGACTGCAGCAGTGTAACACGATGAACATAGTACAGTTTTGTACCTACCATAAATGTAGATGTTCAAGTGTATACACTGCTGCAGTCCAGGTTACCCTCCCTCCTTCCCCTCTTACTGGCTGGTACGTACCTATGTCTTCTACCCTTACCACCTGTGGGGAGTATTTGCTGGTAGCTGTAAGTTATTTGCTTTTCTTATGTATGTTTTATTAGCAATTGGAATTGCCTACCTATTTAGAGGCACCTGACATCTGGGGCAAGAAAAACAGAAGATGTTGTCTGCATCTTGTATACCCCTGTCGCACTGACGTCAGGGAGGAGGCGACAGCAACTGATGCCGGACCAAGACTTTGGAACTCAGGCCGACTGGGGAACCGCCTGATGGCAGGATAACCCAAGTGTAATGACTGCAGCAGTGTATACACTCGAAAATCTACATTTATGGTAGGTACAAAACTGTACTTTTCTTTTCATCCCAGGACATTGAGTTTGGCTGTTTCTAAGTAAACCATCTCCTCCTGGATATCTAAGGCCATTTTCTTTTGTTGTTCTTTTCATGGCCGATGTCTATCTTCTTCCTTTAGGGCTCACTCCACTAGGGCTGTTGCATCTTCTGGTGCTTTCTTCAACGGCTTGGACACCAATTCCGTCCTTGAAGCTGCTACTTGGTCTTCGCATTACAAATTGGATATGGTTTTTAGGGCCAGAGCAGATTTTGCTAGAGCCGTTCTGCTTGGGTTTCTTGAGAGCTGTCCCCTCTTCCACCTCCCAGTTGTTTTTTTTTTTTTTTTTGAGCTTTTATACTCACTCTACGATGCAGAATATTGCAACTGTGATATAGAATGATATAGTGCAGTTGTGTAAAATCTTACCATAACAGTAGATGTCCTCCACTTCACTGTTGTAGTATTTGCCCCCTCCCTTCATCTCCCTTTTTGCTTTTGGACTTTGTTTTGTGTTTTCTCCTGGCTGAGGGTCTTCCTTTTTTATCTGCATTTTCTTTTTCTGGATGTACATATGTCCTATGGAGACTGTTCTCTACTGGGGCAATTCAGTTCTGTGTAATTGAGTCTGTACATCACCTTTATGCCCTACATGCTGAACGCAGAGCGTATGTATGACATACGGTGCATAGAAGATCTAAAGGCTTTGGTATACTGGACAGACGTTGGACTATCCTTTGCAGGAAATCCTTATGATGAAGAGAAGTACATCTACTATTCTGGTAAGATTTTGCACAACTGTACTTTCTTGGGGTTAGGGAAGCAGTGAAATATGACAGTGTAACTTAATAGGTTGCAGTTTGCATCATTATAGTTCCTAACTGTTTCAGGTTTAGTTGGCTGATTTTTATTTTGAGGGAGACAGCTTTGTGGTGTGACTTCACCAATGAGGATATGACATGGGGCGGGGGGGGGGGTGCAACTCTTTGCCATATTGGTGAGTACTAGGTCCAGTATGTTTGATCCTCTGGTTGTAAAGTGCACTACCTGTTCCAAGGGTGTTTGTGTTGCTAAAGTCCAGGAAATATTGTGCCTGTGAGTCAGAGGCAGTGCTTGCTTCCTAATCTCTAAAGGGTTAAAGTCCAAATAAGTACTATTATCCAAACCTGATTTAACAGCAACAGAAATAATAAACTGAAATGATATGTTTCATGGTCCCCGACAGCTGTGGAAGAGTACATGATGCTAAATACTTAATTTAGTATAATGAGCTTTGATTGTGTCCAGAAGGCAATTTATATTTCAAACAAGGAACTGCTTCTGAATTTGTCAGTGTCTTGCTTGCCAGTTTGGCAAGTCTCCAGAGCAGAGCAGACTGTACTTGTTGATTCTGGCACATCTCAGCAACACACTTCTTCTCTGTACAATTATTCTGACTGAAGCAGAACTGCTCCCTTTTTTTTTGGTTTTTTTTTTTTTTTTTTTTGGTGTTTGAATCAGGGGTCTACACCCAGATGCTTTGAGATGTTCATGGTGGTGTCAGAATAATTTCTGTGAAACATAAGGCCACTAGAATATGGGGTATCTGTGAGCATCCAGTACCATCCACAGAGGCTATGTAAAAGTATAGCCCTTTTGTTTTCAAGATGTGTACATATAGTGAACAGCTTCACTAGAACTAATACATTTTTTGTTGCTCATGCATTGCCTAATAGTGGATTAGGCATCATAAGCATTCCCGTCATTTCTGACTGAATGCTTGGGTCCTGGCAAGGCATTTTTGCATTTCATGATTTTCTTGATAGTAAATGCACTTCTGCTTTCATATCTAGCATTAAGAGTTTGATCTTGACTGCCCCGGTGCACTATGTGAAGTGGATTTAGAAGTGCAGATGATGTGTAATGCCATCTAATTAATATTTATCCTCACTGACACTGGAAAATGAGGTTGTCATTTGTCTAATAGTAACTGTTCATATTGATTACTGGTTGCAGCAGCCCAAGCTTATGGGTTATATTTCCTGACTCAAATCACTGTTGCAATATTCCTGACATAAGGGTTGTTACTGCTGATGTCCATTTGGGGTACTGAAGCTTTACCTTCCCTCAGTTCATATGGGGTGCAGTATATAGATGGATGTACAAGTGTGGATACCAAGGCTATCTCACCGCCAGCCTGAATGCAGGTTGTGCATCTTTCAGACTGATCACTGTTTGGTCTGTGGTACCTTTGTTTTAATGATTTATCCAGATAAGTGCCCCATTGGGGAACCTTCCTTCTTAAGTAGTATGCTGTTTTGTTGAAAGGTGTTAGATGTCATCTAAAAGGGGTAAGTGCGAATGGAGTAGGCAGATTCCATACAAGGACTTCCATACCAAGTGTCTCTTTCATTTAGGCCTGGAACACAATATCATATTTTGCTCAGTCTGTCAGTTCTTCATTCTCAAACATTTTTGGTTGAGGTTTTCTTCTCTCAACATCTTTCTAGAGACTCCGCATCTTAAGTGCTTGGCCCAGTCAAGGATGGCCGAGTCCATATCCTTGGATGTCCCTCTTCCACCAAAGAAAACCTAAAGAGCCCTAACATAGATCTGCAATCCAATGTTTCAAACCCCAGCATACCACTGAAGTTCCAGAACTCATGGTACCCCAGGTTACCTCTACTATCAAAACCACATCAGAGGCTGGTATGGATCCTGAGGCCTTACAGACTGCTGATACATCTGATGAATCGTGTCTCATCATCTTAGAGGGACCTCACAGCGTCCCTGAAATTTTAGTTTGGGAAGAGATCTCAGTCTCTTTAATAGAAGTTAGACAGGGTTCCAAATCTCTGTGTGTTAGCCAGGTGGAGTTCACACTTAAAAAGAAAAAAACAGAAAACTAGGTATGTAGCCTCTCCCTTAGCAGCTAAAGAAAAAGAGTGGATAGAATTTTCACAGGGGAAGTTCAAAGCTATTACTACTTTGAAACCTCCCTCCTTCAAGTCTTCACAACCACAGGCTTCTCCTCAAAAACTTGCTTTGGTTTCCTCTACTGATCTTCTGAGGAGAAACAAGACTACAATTCCGACTATTCAATAGACCATTCCTCTCAGCTGCATTTTCCAGGACAAATCTCTTCTGATGAAGAGAACTCCCTGTCTACCGAATTTCCCCATTGAGGAAGCTTCCTTTAGGGGAGACTATCCAGAACATGATGAAAGACTTTGGTAGTCTACTGAAATCTCTGGTGTTCAGCCTTTTGGAGATGGGTACCCCTCCCCCTTCTCCAGTTCCTGCTGTCCTTGAGGCTTTACAGAATGCATTTCAGTCCTCCACCTTTTCTGCACATCAACCACCAACTCCTAAAAGACTAGATAGGTTTTACAAGGTACCTGATGATCTAAAATAATTATACAAGAATCCAGTGGCAGATCCCTCTGCGATATCTCAGTCTTCAGTTAAACCCTCTTAAGCTTCTGCCTAGTGCTAATGCTGCATGTAAGGACAAATATAGTAAGGCTCTAGGTAGATGGGAAAAGGTTTACACCTCTGCTATCCTTGCATTTAGGGTAATTACTAACAGGCTCAAATGACAAAGTACTTGATCTCTGCATTCCTTAAAGTTTTGCTTTACCCTCATACAGCAAAGTTAAAGCAACAGATGTAAAGCCTTCTATCATAGGCCACTGAAATAACCAAATTATTAAATACAGTTACGATACTGTGGATGCTTCTTCTAGGGCAGCTGCCACTGGATCTGTTATTCAGAGGTATGCATGGCTTCATAGTCTTGCCTATCCATGAGGATTTCAAATCTAAACTTCTAGACTCTTCCTCGGACAAAGACTTTACTGTTTGGTTGTCAGGCTGCCAGTCTCTTTGAAAGACTGCAAGCAGATTCTATTCTCCTCATATCCTAGACACCATATGAACTACCCATCTAAATCTACCTCCTTCATTATAAGGGATCCTAGTAAATCTCAGAAAGAAAGAAAAAAACCCTAGGAAAAGGTACTCCAAGAAACCCCATAGGGAACCTCCAGCATGGAAGCTTCTGTGTGGAAGCAAAAATCTGTGACTACCTCTGCAATACTTCTCCCCCTGCCTCAGTCTCATTACTCCTCTCTCACAAAGACTGTCACTTTCCCTGGCCAAGTGGGAAACTGTTGCCACAGACAAGGGGTCTTGTCCATCATCAAGGATGGTTATGCCATGTCCTAGGAAAATACTTCCCCTCTGAAAGACATGCTATATTCTCCTCACAACCAGATGTCCCATCTTGCCCCTAGTATTCAACACCTCTCTTCAATCAGGGCACCATCAAGCAAGTCCCAAAGGACTTCATGGGAAAAGGATTTTACTCTTGGATTTTTCTAGTGCCAAGGAAAGAAGGGCAGTGGAAACCTATCCTAGACCTCTCTCAATAAACCTTTACTTGAGGGTACCATCTTTCAAAATGCTCTCTTCCCACTCATCTGCCTTTCATTCTCCTCCAAGTTTTCTTAGTGTCACTAGATCTGATGGAAGCCTACTTAGACATACCCATTCTCCTTCTTATAGGAGATTTCTCAAAATGTTCTCTAGCTCCTCGCATTTTCGATGTAGTGCTCTACCTTTTGGTCTTTCCACAGCTTTAAGAGTGTTCAGAAAATATTTAGCTGGAGTAGTCTCTTTCTACCATACTCAGGGAACCCAATTATTACCCTACCTTGATGACCAGTTGATCCAGGCTCTCTATCTCCTGAAAGTCTCTTTCAACATCAATGCTTCAACCTCCAACTCCTGCAGCTCTGGGTTTCACTATAAACTACAAAAAATCCTACATGGCCTCAACACAGGACCTGGTTTTCCCAGGCTACAGACTAGACAGAAAGAAAATACATGCCTTCCTAGCTGAGGAGAAAGTTCACAGTCTTTGCAATTTTTTCCAAAACCTGTTATCTGCAACTCATTGCTCAGCAGGGGAGATGCTAAGAACTTTGGGATTCATGGCAGTCGCCATCCCTTTGCTTCCCATGGCCAGACTTCACATGAGAAAAATCCAATGGTAGCTGAAATCTGTGTGGTCCCAGCACTGTCACCCCGATTCCCCTCCTCCCTTCCTGTAAGGAGCTGCTTTGGTGGAAGAGACAGACTATCCTTAGCCTATGACTGTCATTCAAACCAGCTCGTTGTCTTCAACACGTTCACACAGACACCTTTGATGAGGCATAGGGGCATGGACAAGATCACATTGAGTGCAGGGCAAATAGAAACCTCAGTTCCTGAAGGAACATATAAATCTGAAGGAAATAAGGGCACTTCTACTAGATCTTCAGACATTCGCCCACATTTGGTAACCCAGGCCACTTCTGGTCTACACAGACAATGCCACAGTCATTTAAATAAACAAACAAGGAACCACCAGGTCTTATAAAATGTGCAGGATGTTCTTCATCTCACATTGCTGCAGTCCTTACATATGGGGTAGTCCGCTGTCCTCGGTCGGCCCGAATACCAAAGTATTAGGCTGACGTCGGTCAAGGCGCTTAAAACTGACATCAGGACGTCAGGGTACAAATGCGCATGACCGATGTCATATCCCCAGTTTTTTTTGCCGCATGGTCCAATGCAGAAGCAGCGTTGCAAGTGCCGTTCGGCGTTCTGAAATTTTTCGAGTTCGGAGTTTCAGACTGAATCCAAGTTGGCTAAGTACCCCGTTGGGGAATATTTTGGTTTTTTCTTGCCTCGGTGTATTACCGGATGTCAGAAAAAGTGAATAATTGTATTTCTTGTGGGAAACAGATACCGCATAAGGATTATCATTCTTTGTGCATTCCTTGTTTGGGGCCTGAGCACGACGCAGTTGAGTGTCGCTTTTGTGCTAGGTTTAATAAGCGCACTATTAAGCGAAGGTTAGATTGTGCTAGGCTGGTCTTCGGTAAGCGGTGCAATTATAATATGCCGTCGGATACTCCGACGCCCGCTTCCTCGAAGAAGCGCAAAGACAAAGCGGTTAAACCCAGGCAAGATGAGGCATCCGTTCCGGACGCCGGTTCTTTAGAGGCTTCAGTGGAACCGGTGGTTCCGACGGAGGCTTCTCCGGAGTCTCAGGGGGAGTCTTTGATTTTGCAGGAGGTGGCCTCTCACGAGGCAGGTCAGGCTGAAGGGGCTTCTCAGGTTTCTGTACACCCCTCCCTTCCCAGGGTGGTTAGACCCTCTCCTTCTGTTTCCAAGGCTTCTTCCAGAGGCAGGCCAGGTTTAGCTTCTGTTGGTGTCAGTCCTAGTTCAGCAGGGTCTGTGCCTAAGAAGCACATGCTTAAAATGGCAGAAGATTTGATTACTCTGATTAGAGGTTCTTTGCCCCCTCCTGACAAGAGGCCTAGGGTGGAGCCAGAGTTGGAAAGTTTTGAACAGGCTTCGGATGTTTCAGAGTCTTGACTGAAGACTTGCAGGAGTACACTCCTTATTCTGATTCTGATGCAGAAGATTCCACTCCTTCTGCTTCTCCTCCAGAGGATTTTTCTTTTTCAGAGACTCTTCATTCTATGAGGGAACATTTTAAGTGGGAAGGTCAGGACTTCTCTGATTCACGGAAAAGGCTTAGAGAATTTTTGTTTTTACCTCAACATAGGCCCTTAGCTATACCCCCTGTTCTGGATGTTGTGCAAGATGTATTTTCAGAGGCTTCACTTAATCCTGATTCTCTGCCTCCTGCGCCTGTTAAACCGGATAGGTATTACAGGGTGCCTGAGGCTCATAAATTTCTCTATAAGAGTCCTAGGGTGGACCCAGAAACTGTTAGTCAGGGACCTAAGGGGGTCAAGGCCTCTGTTGTAAAGAATCCGGTTCCTCTAGATAAAGAGGCCAGAGCTTTGGATAGATGGGGAAAGAAGGTCTATACATCTTCTACCTTAGCTATGAGGGCTTTGAATTGCCAGTTTCATATGTTGAAATATCAAAATTTTCTTCTTTCGCAATTGAAATCTAAGGTGGATGCTCTGGCAGAAGGCATTGACTGTATAGAATTACAAGATTTGGTGCATGTCTCTGAACAGGTGGGTAAGCATTCTTTACAGTGTGGTTTTGATGCTTTGCAGGCCTCTTCTAGGGTGGCTGCCACTGGTTCAGTTCTTCGCAGGCACGCCTGGCTTAAGGATCAGAATTTATCTGACCATGTTAAGACAAGGATTTTGGATGCTCCTTTGCAGTCTGAAGTGTTGTTTGGTCCACCTGTGGAGTCAGTCTTGAAGAAATTGGAAGACAAGGCTAAGTCTATGCAGACTGTTAAAGATTTTTGCAAGTTCAGCCTCCAAAGTTTAGTAGAAATTGGCCTGCTAAGGGGTGGGCGTATCCTTCTTCTGATTCTCAGTCTAGGGGTAGATCTAGGCGTGGTAGGGGCAGAGCTCAGAGTTCCTTCAGACCTAGAACAGGGAGTTCACCTGCACAATCTTCGAGTGAGGGCAGGGGCCAGTCCTTTCGTAAACAGGCCCAATGACCTACTTTTTCAGCTGCCAGATCCTTCTTGCCTGGCAGCACCTTTGGGAGGACGGTTGGCACTCTTCAAGGAAAATTGGATTTTAATTACCCAAGACAAATGGGTATTGGATATCATACGCCAAGGTTACAAGTTTTATTTCCATACCTTACCTCCTTTCAAAGGCATGCCAGACATTCCTCCTCAGCAAAGACTAGAGGCTCACAAACAAATTTCTCTACTACTTCAAATAGGAGCTATACAACCGGTCCCTCTGCCAGAAGTGGGCCTAGGATTTTATTCTCGCCTGTTTCTAGTACCAAAGAAAGGGAACACGTGGAGACCAATTTTGGATTTATCTATCCTCAACACATATCTGGACATTCCCAAGTTCAAAATGTTGGCGTTACAACAGCTTTTACCTCTGCTGGGCAAAGATCACTGGATGGTGACTCTGGATCTCAAGGAGGCTTACCTTCATGTTCCTATCAGGCCCTGTTGCAGGAAGTATCTGCGTTTTCGGGCTGGGACTTTTCATTATCAGTTCTCTGCATTGCCCTTTGGCTTATCTACTGCGCCCAGAGTGTTCACAAAGGTTCTGGCTCCAGTGGTAGCTTTCTTCAGGCTAAGAGGAATACAAATCTATCCTTATTTGGACGATTGCCTGATTCTGGCTCAAGGAAAGGACGAACTTCTTCATCATTTACAGTATGTGATGGCAGTGTTAAGATGCCTAGGGTATTCTGTGAGCGAAATAAAGTCCAGTCTAGTACCCTCTCAGGACATGTGCTTTCTGGGTGTGAGACTGAATACAGCATCCCAGATGGCCTTTTGACCCCGGACAAACAAAAGAATCTTTCTCTTTACTTCCACCAATTGTCTCGTCAGTCCAGGCTGACTGCAAGGACAGTCCTTCAAGCCTTGGGGTTCATGGCATCTTGTATTCTGGTACTTCCCAATGCCAAACTGCATATGAGGAAGCTACAATGGTATCTCAAGAATGTATGGACGCAACACTGCCAAGATATGGACACTGTCATTCAGATAATACCTTGCATTCAAAAGGAATTTTTGTGGTGGGCTCAGGAATGTCACCTAAACAAGGGACTCTCTGTGACCCGACCAGAGGCGAGTCAGATTCTAACGACAGATGCCTCAGACAAAGCTTGGGGAGCTCATCTAAATGGAAAATGGGTACAAGACACGTGGCCTGCCAGACTTCAACATTTACATATCAACTTGAAGGAGATGTTAGCAGTCCAATTTGCATTGATAGCTTTCAAGGATTTACTTCTTCCAGGGCAGGTGTTGATTCAAACAGACAACACAACTGTCATGTGGTACATCAACAAGCAAGGGGACACATTCATATCCTCTATGCAGACAAGCAATGATTTTGTGGGAGACTGCTCTCAGTTTACAGCTAAATCTTCAGGCAAGGTTTCTGCCAGGAGCACAGAACTCCTTAGCAGATGTGTTGAGCAGACAAATTATGGATCCCCACGAGTGGAAATTGGATCCTCATGTATTTCAAAAATTGACAGTGTTATGGGGAACTCCAGACATAGATCTGTTCGCTTCTCCACTAAATTACCAGCTGCCAAAGTTTTGCACAAAAATGTTTCATCCCACAGCTTGGAAAGTGGATGCTCTCTCATTCAGTTGGAGCAATCTTCACGTGTATGCCTTTCCACCACTGCCTCTCCTCCCAAAGGTACTCCTGAAGGTCAGACAGGACAAGCCAACCATGATTTTAATAGCTCCGGATTGGCCTCGACAGCACTGGTACCCATTACTGAGAAGTCTGGTACGGAGCCTCCATGGCCTTTGCCTTCGATTCCACACCTGCTGTCTCAGGAGAACAGTCATTTACTCAATGTCAAACTTCACTCTCTACATCTGACAGCCTGGCATATTCTGTTTTAAACCCTGGAGGGTCTCAGCTTCCACAACGAGTTTTGAATGTTATTTTGGAAGCCAGAAGGCCTAGTACAAGGAAAGTTTACGCAGATAAATGGAGGAGATTTTTTATTTGGAGTACAGCAAAGGACTTTGATGTTTCTAAACCTAATTTAAGTGTTGCTCTTCAATACCTTACTGAGTTATTGGACAAAGGTTTGTCCTTCTCCTCTATAAAGGTTCATGCTGCAGCAATTTCTGCTCACTATGACTGTGACCCACCTTTATTTTCTCATCCCTTGTTTAAGCAATTCCTTAGAGGGGCAAAGAATATAAGACCCCCACGTAGAGCTCCTACTCCTGCTTGGGATCTCAATTTTGTGTTGGAGAAACTCACTCTACAACCTTTTGAGCCTGCAGCGACTGCCGAATTGAAATATTTATCATGGAAGACTGCTTTTTTGTTGGCCATTACCTCTGCGAGGAGGGTTTCTGAATGACAGGCCCTTATGGCGGTTGAGCCTTTCTTAATTTTCCACAAGGATAGGGTGTCTTTGCGTACTAACCCTTCTTTTATGCCTAAAGTGGTTTCTAGTGTGGCTTTAAACCAAACTATTCATTTGCCTACTTTTTATGCAAACCCCCAAAATAAAGGGGAGAAGATTTTGCACACTTTGGATATACACAGACAGTTGCGATATTATTTGAGCAGAACTAAAGGGTTCAGGCAGTCTCAGCAGTTGTTTGTTTCATTTGCTTTGGGTTCTCAGGGCAAACCTGTTTCAAAACAAACTATTTCTAAGTGGATTGGTTTTTGTATTGCTTTCTGTTATTCCCATCATGGTAAGGAGATTCCAGCTGGGATTAGGCCTCATTCCACTAGGGCTACTGCCACTTCTACAGCCTTTTTAAGGGGGGTGGCTACTAAAGATATTTTGGAGGCAGCTACTTGGAGTTCAGTGCATACTTTCCCTAAGCATTACCACCTTCCACTTTACTCTAAATCTAGGGCTGGATTTGCCACTGCAATTTTATAGGGCATTTTGGCAGCTCCTAATGCTTTATAGTTTTGCCATCCTCCCTTATCTCTGCTTTGGGATTCTACCCATATGTAAGGACTGCAGCAATGTGAGATGAAGAACATAGTACAGTTTTCTACCTACCATAAATGTAGATGTTCGAAGATCCACATTGCTGCAGTCCAATTTATCCTCCCTCCTTCCCCTCTGTAGTTAGAGGTGGTTGTGTGGTTTGGGTTGTAAATATTGTAAATATGGTTAGTGCAGGGGTGGTTGGTTGTTTTTTGCTGTTTTTTGGCTTTTGCCTTTCTTTTTAGGGCCTTCTGACATCTGGGGCAAGAAAAGACTGAGGATATGACGCCGGTCATGCGCATTTGTACCCTGACGTCCTGATGTCAGTTTTAAGCGCCTTGACCGACGTCAGCCTAATACTTTGGTATTCGGGCCGACCGAGGACAGCGGACTACCCCATATGTAAGGACTGCAGCAATGTGGATCTTCGAACATCTACATTTATGGTAGGTACAAAACTGTACTTTAGCACAGTAGGCATGGAACTTGACTATCCAGATGGACATAACACCAATGGCCACATACATTCTTTCTCAGGACAGTGTATTAGCAGAGTCCATAAGCCATTCCCTGTAGTACCCCCACAAATGGACATTGGGTGGGTGGGAGGTTGGCATAATGGTTAAGGTATTTATCTTAAAGACACAAGGTGCATAGTTTGATTCTCACATGGTGTAATTGGCTAGGCTTAAAATGAGCCACAAGGACAGTTAGCCTAGTACTAGTCTATGAACCTAGAACAGACAGGTTTTCCAGATGATGACCCTTCAGTGGGGCACTCTTCAGATAGACTTTGTGTCACCAAGCAACCATCAGCTACCCCAGTTCTACACCAGGGAACCTTGTCCCACAGCCTGGAAGACAGATGTCTTTTCATTCCAGTGGACAAGGAACTTCCTGTATGCTTTTTCTCCTCTGCCTCTTCTTCCAAAAAGTCTTCTCAAAGCACAAATGGAAGCATCCAAACTCCTTTTACTAGCACCCATTTGGCCAAGGCCACATGAGTTTGCCCTGCTTTTTCACCTGACAAAGGCAAATTAAAGGAAAATACCTCTTCAACTTTATCTGATAACTCTGCAAAAAGGTTTGTTTCTCCACCCAAATCTTCCATCTCTCAACTTGACCCTATAGATGATAGGATATAATTTCTCAAAGACACTTTTTCACTAAGGAGGTTGTTCAAGTCATACAAGAACCCAGAAGACCCACTACTAGAAAATCTTACAGCTAAATGGAAATGAATTCCCCTATTGGTGCCAAAAACATACTCAGGATCCACTCTTATCACACATTCCTGCTGTACTGCAGTATCTCTGTGAATTGCATCAATCAGTTTTGACCTACTCTTCTATAAAACTTCACGTCAGGTATCAATGCCTGCCTCCCTTATGGCTAGGACAAAGGTTAAGCTATTTCCTCAGGGGAGTCCTGCATCTTAAGCCACCAAGGGAACCCATCTTCCCCATGTGGGATCTTTGTGGGATCTTAATTTTGTGCTTGAAAAGCTTAGACTGCCTCCTTTTGAACTAGCATCTTCCACTTTTCTAAAGTTCTGTACTTGGAAAACTATCATTCTCTTGGCTCTCACATCTGCTAGGAGAGTTTCTGAGTAACAAGCTCTCATGGCCATTCCCTTTTTCTTAGTTTTCACAAGGATAGGGTGACTCACAGGACTAATCCATCCTTCATGCCTAAGGTAGTGAATGAGCCGTCATTCAGTCAGGCTATTCATAACCACTTTCTTTCCCAATCCACAAAACAGGGGGGACAGGATCTTACATTCTCCAGATATTCACAGGCAACTCTGATTTTATGTGGACAAAACTAGATCCTTCAGAAAGACCAGCCAGCCATTTGTATCATTTATGAGCCCTAAGCTGGACCAGTCAGTCTCCAAACAAACTATTGTAACTTGTATTTCTAAGGCTGTCTCTGCTACTCACACTTATGTTAAGACCTTGCCTTCTTGCCCTAAAGCACATTCCACTAGGGCAGTGGCTTCCTTGGGGCATTTCACAAAGTAATAGACTCCAGGTCTGTCTTGTGTGTACACATATTTACCAAACACTAAAAAATTGATGATTTTTCCAGGTCCAGGGCAGCTTTGCTGCTCAACAACTCTTCTAATCAGTAGCCAACCACCCTTCCTTCTCCCTTCAGCTCTGTGAATCACCATATGTCAGGAATACTGCAACAGTGATTTCAGTCAGGACACAGTACAGTTGTGTAAGAACTTACCATAACAGTAATGTCCTACTAATCACTGCTACAGTATTCCATCTCACCCTGCATCCCCTCTTCTCTACCTTCCTTCAACTTTCCTATTCCTCTCCCCTTTGCTTTAACCTCTCTTCTGTTACATAGGAATGGGAGAGTTTTCTTACCTCTTTGAGGCACACCCTTCCTAGCTGACCAGTTTCCTCTGTTAGTATTCATCAGGCCACTGGCTTGGAGATAGTCTGAGGAATCACGCTCATATGTCCATCTGTATACCCCAATGCATGTGATGCTCTGAGATAATGCATTGGATGTGTGACCTGGGAAACATAAAGCTTTGGTACCCCAGTTGGATGTCAGCAGTGACAACCCATATGTCAGGAATACTGCAACAGTGATCAGTAGGACATCTACTGTTATTATAAGTTCTTACACAACTATACTGTGCTGCATAGGATGTAACAGCTGGCCAGCTTCAGGACACCTTCCACTTGCCCAAATTAACTCAAGCTGAGCTGGCTAAGAAGTCAAGTTTGGGCACCAAGCCCTTCAAAACATACCTGCTGCTAAGAATGCTCCTGAGCAGGTTTTCAAGGAACAACAGTCAACATGCATGGTTACACTGCTGGACAGAAAAGTACCCTATCCCATCCTCCAGGAAAATCCTTCCACATTACATTTTAAATTGTTTTAAACTAGGTTTTTCTGTAAAACTTCTGCTTTAAGGTAGGAAAAAGTATTTTCCTTAACTGTCTCTAGATTTTTATGCATTTTTAAATATGAGTGCATTTTTTGTACTTTTGCGATAAAAATTGCTCAAAACTAATTTGTTTGTGGAGAAACTCTGTTTATTTTACCTTTTGGGGCTAGAGAAAGTGTTTAAAGTGCTTTTTTATTGTGTCTTTGTGGGAAAAAGGCAAATTCTTTGCTACTGTCCGTTTTAACTAACTAAACTACTGCTAAACGTCCCCAGGAAACAAATACTTTTTTGGCTTGAACATGGAACAGTCTAGCAGTCCCTCAGTCAGACTTTCTAACTAATCAGCCTTGGCCATCACAGCAGGCTGTTGGTTTGCTTCACCTATAGCTCCTATAGCTAGGTAACTCTGCTTTGGCCAAAACTGGTTCTTCAGACCACTCATCTTTTTCTTCAGATCTTTCTGGTGTTTGTCTGCACAGTCAGCATGGACTGGGGGTTAGCCACATCCTCTGTGATTGTTTGAGTCCCCATCAATGGGCAAGGGAGAGTGACTGTAGTTGGTTATGAAGAGAAGCCAGAATAGTGTGCTTATCCCTCTGGAAGCTGTTGCAGGCGATACCAAGTCTGTATGCCCTAACTTTCCTATCAAAGAAACAGAAAACTAAACATTTAGCTTCTCCTGCATCAGTTTCTGTGGACATGAGTAATTTATTGGGCTTTGATCAGCGTCTTGTGTAGGCTATTTACCCTTCCTGTAAGGTGGTTTCTGGTAAAATAAAAAGGGATTCCTTCTTCCCCTGAAGAGGTTCAGGATTTGGAATCTTGAGGGGAATGTAAATGGACAGTTGCAGTTTTTTCTCCTCAGATTTCTGATTTAGATGCTGAAGAGCATGCATTTGTGGGGGCTATTTCCAAAATGAGACAGTGTTTTCTGAGGTTTCTATGTTCCTTAGTAAATACTTTGACTTTCTACAAATGGAATTTCCAGGACCCCCATCCATCCCTCTACTGCTGTCAGCATTGGAGGATGTGTTTGTCGCAGCCTATGGTTTCCCTGACAGCCAAATTTATGCTCCTAAGAATGCAGATACAATGTACAGAGTTCCTGAGTCTTTCAAGTTGTTATGCACCAATCCCACACATGATCCAGCAGCTATAGTTTTAGTTAATCTAGCAGCTGGTAAGTATTTTGTTTTTTCTAATCCATTTCCTTCTGATAAGGATGGTAAAGTTATTGATATGTTTGAAAAAAAAGTGCATGCTTCTGCAACTTTAATTGTTAGAAATTTAAACTGCCAGGTTCATGTTGAAGTTTATCCTGACAAATTGTGAACGTATGAGGAATATTTTAGCTGCAGTTTCCTCTTACGAGGAAAAAAAATCTGCTTTGTGTTCTTTAGGTTCTTCTGTTTCTCATGTCACTAGTCATTGTTTGAGATGTGTTTATGGTTCTAGATACTGCTTCTAGGACTGTTGTCACTGGTACTGTTTTGAGGATGTTTGGTTGGCTGCATTCTCAGAACCTCCCAGAAGATGTTAAAATATGATTTTAAGTTCTCCTTTGAATAGAGATTTAGTTTTGAGTCCTTCTGCTGCAGAGGTTATCAAAAAGTGTGATTAGGTAGGTAAGCTGATTTAGGAAATCTCTCAGATTTTTTCAGGCCTCCTTACTAAATATTTTATGGGATTTTTGCTCCCTTGTCCAATGTTAGTAAAGCAATGTCTTTCAGCTTTTCCTGTTAGGGGTCACCACAGTGGATCACCGGTCCGCTGATTGATTGACAGTGGTGTTTTTATGGTGTTGAGTTGCCAGCCCGGCACCCAAATTTCACAGAAGACACACACACACACACACACACACACACACACACACACACACACCTACCTACCTACCTGCATGTCTTTAAAACTCACTGAACCACAGGGAGGACATGCAGACTCCATACAGAAGGTGCTCCAGCAGACAGTCGAACTGGAGAACCTCTTGCTGTTAGGTGACAATGCTAACAGCTGCTCCCTTGTCCAGTTTTAGTATGAAATAAACTAGTATTAGCAGAATGCTGGTAAGCAGCCATTTAAAACAATAATATTGTAGGGAGGTTACAAAAAAAAGTAGGAGCCCATCAGAGCAAAGGACAGTCAAACAAGGCAGAATGAGTATATAAAGGATCTTGCCCCCCACCCTGGCAATCCCTTACCCCTTCCAGAAAGTCTGAATCTCCATTTCTCTTTGGCAATAGATTGTTTCAGATAAAGGGGTCCTAAATGTGATTCATCTAGGATACAGATAGTGAGAGGAAATTCCTCCTTTCCAGGTGATCCCTCCTCATCCTCCAGACCAAAACCTTCTCTTCCTTCCTGTCCTACATTATGTGATGTTATGTGTTAGTTATGAAACCAGGTTTATTACAATGTATTTGGGTCTATATTATATGTTCAAAGTTTGAAAACTCTGAACGTTAAATAATTGAGTTTAAATGTTCAAAGTTTCCAACATCGAACATAAAAAAAATAACGGAACTTACCTGACTAGTGTAGGCAGGGGGGGCAAGCCACCCACACCCCTTGCTTTTTAAATATATCAACTCCGAGACTGTACTGTATTACGGTAAAAGGATGACTTCCCATACTGAACTGTAGTGCGGTCTCGGAGTTGGTATATTTAAAGAGTGGTGGGTGTGGGGAGTGCGGGGGGCTTTTCCCCCATCTACAGCTGTTAGTTTTGGGCTTGGGTTTTTTTTTTTTTTTTTTTTTTTTTTTTTTTTTTTTTTACATATGTTAGAAGTTTTATAACTTCAAACATTTAAATTCGATATTTTAACATTCAAAGTTATAAAACTTCGAATATATGATATAGACCCAATGTATTTTAGTGGTATCCAGACCTTGGAATGGATTCTTAATAAGAACTAGGACATTTTAATTTAGAGTAATTTATTCCAAGTTAAAATAGGGGAACAACCTGTTGTGGTTTATTGCAGTGGGAAAATTTTGAAATGTATCTTGGAAAGGAAGGAATATGCTGTAAGTAAAAGGAAATTTTATAATGGCATGAACAAATGCAGTAGGTGCCATCTTTGTAAATGTGTCAAGGAAGGGAAAAACTTTATGGTCCGTGGTAACCAATTTAAGATACTTGGAAATTTTAATTGTGAATCTAAGGGGGTAGTCTATTTGGCTGAATGTGAAGTGTGCCCCTGTTTTTATGTAGGGAAGACGGACCGCAAAATGAAAGAACGTATTTATGAACATGAGTTTAATATTAAAAAAATGCATTATGACAAATGCCCTTGCTAACATGTTTGTGATTTTCCAGGACACCATTTTAAGTAGGTAGTTATTGACCAGGTCAGTTTAGGCTATGGGATGGACCTAGTAGCCTACTACTGGAGAAGAAGAAAATGTCATGGCAAATGTTATTGGATGCTAGTAAATGACCTGGGCTCAATGAATATATTTCTATTGCTTGTATTTTAAAGCTTAAAGCACTGAGCTGATAAAGGGAATAATTTTATTTACACTTATTTATAATTGTTATTTATATACCATGACCTAAGAAATATATGGATTATATATACCTATTTATGTATTTCATGCAACTAATAACCAGACTAACCTTGTTCTTATTTCGTCTTGGAAGCTAAGCAGGGTCAAGGCTGGTTAGTACTTGGATGGGCATCTGTCTTGGAATATCAGTTGCTGTAGGCTTATTAAGTGTTTAACATTTTAAATATTTTAAACATTCAAGTATTTATAAATAATTAAGGATTTATATTGCCCTTTTATCACTATTTAGATTTTTAGGCCTGTTATTAGATATGAGTTGTGTGTAACTGTATTGGTGTTATGTATTTTATATACTATATTTATATATTTTAGATATTTTTGTATGGTGAATATTAGATAAAAGAAATGTGCTGGTTTAAGGAAGGGTGTGTGTGTGTGTGTGTGTGTGTGTGTGTGTGTGTGTGTGTGTGTGTGTGTGTGTGTGTGTGTGTGTGTGTGTGTATTGACCGATGGGGCTGCTTTTGAGTGTATTTAAACAGGGCAAACATGTATAGGATTATCTGATGAAGTTCATAAGAAGTGAACAAAAGCTCTTATCTTTTTTATTTTGTGTGTATTAAAGTTCAATAAATTGTAGTTTTACTGTGGATCTGCTTGATCCAGCTTTTGTTTGGACTTTGTACAAGGTCTTTGTTTTTCATTTTGTACATTATGTATGGAGAAATGTTTTTATTCAAGAATGTTTTCATTCCAAATTAAGAGAATTCCTGAAGACCAGTTTTCGATATTTCATTCTTGAACCTGTTTGTGATAGGGCCCAAGTTCAAAATGCTTTCACTTCACAACGTGTTACCCCTTCCTTCCTCAGTTAAGTTTTTTATTATCCTTAGACTTAAAAGGCACATGTCATCACATTCCTATTCATCCAGATTTCAAGCATTTTGTAAGCTCCATTGTGTCTGGATCATTTTATCATTTATCTGCTTTACCCTTTGGCCTGTCCACTGCTCCAAGAGTGTTCACAGGTGTCAAGTTACAGTCACAGCCTATTGTAGACTCTACAGTATCCACATTTTTCTTTGTTTAGATGACATGCTTATATTTGCAGAGTCTCTTTCAAAATGGCAGTTGTATCACTTACGTAAGATATCGCCTACACAGGCTGGGATTCCATGAGAACATTACAAAGTCTTTTTTGACTACATCACGCAGGTTTGTGTTTCTGAGGTGCCTACTAACACCTTGGTGCAAAGTGCTTTTCTTCCTAAGGAAAACTAGATCTATACCTATTTCTATTTCAAAGGCTTTGCACTCCTAATTCTGTCACAGTGAAGGAATACCTCAGGATTCCGTGTCTCATGGTAACCAAGATTCTCATGTTACTTCTTCTACGACTCCACATGAGACAGATACAGTAGTATCTGAAAATTTCTTTGTTCCCCACATCAGTACCCATTGTATTCTCAAATTCCAGTTTTGGGATTTGCGAAAAAGGAAATCACTTGGTGGAGAAGCAAATATCTCTGAATTCCAGGTGTCCCTTGCTCCCCTCCTGCTCCAAAGCAGTCAGTCATTGTAGACACCTCAGACCTTGTTTGGGAAGCAGCGTCAAGGGAAATAAAAGTGCAAGGCATCTGGGACAAGAAAGACAGACCAAAACCCAAACATAAAAGAGGTGCCGGCTCTTATAAAGGGTCTCAACTCTCTGAATCATTCATGGTCCTCAAAACCTCCGCAAGTAGTTACAGGCAGTACCACAGTGTTGTGGTACATAAACAAGCAAGGGATGTAACTTTACAGCATAATCTCACTCTGTAGCCATCTTACATTCCTTCAGAGCAAAATTGTGTATCAGACAAGCTGAGCAGGACCAAGGAAGACCCTCATGAATGGAAACTGGATCAGGGGCTTCCAAGATTTGAAACATCTGTTGGAAATTCCTCACGTCGAACTTTTTGCCGCCTCTCTACATATTCAACTGGAAAGATTCTTCTCCAGGACTCCTTCCAAGAAGGCCTGAAAGACAGATTTATTTTCTTTTCCTTGAACAGAAATGTTCCTGTATGCTTTTTACCCTCTCCAATGATGCCCATCAGACTTCTGAAAGACCCCCCCCAAAGATCATTCTGGTGGCTCCTTTCTGCCCTGGCTACAGTGGATCTCCCTTCTTTTGGAATTGATCAGGGGCAATTAATACAAGCTTCCTCACAATCTGGATTTACTCACACAAGATCAGAGGTGTTTGATACATCCCAGCCCCAAACAATTTTACTTGACTTTGTGTGATGCGATCTTGATACCTTTTAGGCACCTGGTTTCTGAGGACTTGCAGCATTTACTAATGGAAGCAAGAAAGCATGCTTCTAGAAAATCATAAATAAGTAAATGGAAAATGTTTTCTAGCTGGTGCCAGCAAAACAACCAGCACCCATTCAGAGCTAGTGTTTCTCTTTTTTTTATTTTTTTTTTCAGTATTTGTGTGAGTTACTATCCTATGGCCTGTGTTACTTCTTTATCAGGGTTCCTTTTTTCAACTGATCCAGTCTGTCAGCCCATAGATCCCAGTATTTCAGTGCAATCTCATGTAAAATTGTTTTGAAAGGGATGTTACGTAAGAAGCCTTCCAGAAAAATGGTGGCTCCATCTTGGGATCTAAAGTTTGTTAGAGAAACTAATGTTTGCTCCATTTGAACCAGCTCATCTGGCTGATTTAAAATTCTTAAAATGGAAAACTGTTAGGGTGATTGCTCTGATTTCTGCAAGAAGAGTATCTGAGTTGCATTCTGTTATGGTGGGTCAACTTTATATCATCTTCCACAAAAACAGGGTTTCTTTAAGAACTAATCCTTTTTTTATGCCAAAAGTGGTAACCAAGTTTAGTTTAAGCCAATCTGTCCATCTCCCTATGTTCTTTCCTGAACCCAAGAATGACAGAGAAAGGATACTTTATACCTTAATTGACAGACAACTCAGTTACTATGTTGAATGAACAAAATCTTTCAGAACTTCTGATCAGTTAATTTCTTGTGAAGTTAAGAAGAAGGAATAACCTGTGTCAAAACAGACTATTTCCAAATGTTTGTTTCAAGCTATTACCATTTGTTACTCCCACCACAACAAAACTATTCTAGGAAGGGTCAAGGCTTTTACTCTCCCAAGGCCTTGGCTTCAACTGTAGCTTTTTTGGAAAGGGTTGAACTCTAGAAGTATTCTTGGAGCAGCAACATGGTCTTCTGTTCCTACTTTTCTAAAGCACTCCAAACTAGATTCCTTTTCCAGGTCTGGGATAGACTTTGCTTGAACCATTCTCCAGGGGCTCCTGGACCCTTTACCTTCTACCTTCCAGTTACGTAAGCTGTGGTATTCTGCCCGTATAGCTTAGGGTGCTGCCACAGTGATCAATATGAAGAACCTAGTGCAGTTGTGTTGGTAAACTTGCCATAACATTAGATGTTCAGATGATCATCACTGCAGTAGCACATCCCTGTCTACACCTTTTTTGTGTGTGCCAGGTTGTGGACATTTATCTTTTCTTTTTGTAGCAGTATCCTCCCAAGAGTTAGCCTCCATTTCTCAGTTGGCGTAAAACTTTTTAGCAAGCTCAGCTCAAGCTGACTAACAGTTTGGGTGTGTAGAAATGTCTCAAAGCTTTGGAAACTAGCCAGCTGTTATATCCTATACAGGATATAACCCATATAGCTTAACCTACTGCAGCAGTGATCGTTCCAACATCATCTGTTGTCTTAAGTTTGCTTATGCATCTGTAATCTGTTGTTCATAACAAATCCACTTCTTGTAAGTGAAGTGCATTTGAAAGCTACAAAGCTTATCAGTTCTGGTAGCCTTACAGATGTTTATACCTGTTATTCTACTGTCTTTCCACATAGTGTTACTTGCTTAGCAGAATGCATGCTTACCTTTGTTGGAAAAGGTTTCCCTTCATTTGATGATAGAATTATTTTTTATAAGTGTTTGCACCTTTTTTCTTGTGTTTGTACTAGTCTCTTCTGTTTGTGTTTATTGCCACTGCTTAATGCTCATTATATTTGTTTTTGATCCAACTGACTGTGAGAGAGACAGAGAGAGAGAAAAAGAAAAATGCATTATAAACTGAAATTTGCTCTTTCTGTAAGTGTGATTTGAAGTTAATCCATCTAAGCAAGGAGAAAGTGAGGGGTGAAGGGGGCTTGCTTCCATGTATATAAATAGTTTATGGATGTTTTTGGTGCAATGTTTTAGCCCATATTGTTTCTGATTTATATTCAAGCAGATACTGCCTTGCAGTTCATGCTTGAGCAGTATAGTTTTATCATATCCCATTTGCCATATTGGAGAGTCAATAGACGTTACTTGTAGTGCATGCATTATGCAAGTGATTCTGTTGCAGAACTGACACTGTAGTGCAGCATATATGAGGTGACATTCTTCAAATGACATGTAAAATGGAGTTTCTAGCTCCTTTCTGCTATTTTAATTAATTATTAAACTGCACCATCCCTTAAAATCAAGGACTTTTATGTAATTTCAGTTCACTTTATTCTAGGTAGTGTCTATGTGGAAAGCATTCTTAAAATGACACAGTTCCACCCACCACTCCCACTAGAAAAAAGGAAATCAACCAATCCATTCTTTATGTTTCCTTCCTCCTCTTTGCTGTAGAATAAGTTTCATATTTAACATTTAGCCATGTCTGGTGTTCCCATATTGTAAGTACAATTGTCATCTCAAATTTCCTCATTCCTTGTTAATACAAGCAGGTGCTACACTCTGATTCAGAGTGACTCTTGTTGCACTGGGAGCCATGTGTTACTGGTGAATTAAATTCTTGCATACAATTTTCTTTTGGATATCCTGACTCCATGTAGTTCAAGCCTATCCTAAAATGCCTTAATAGGTCTGAGGAAAATACACTACATTGTATTGCTTTTTTTCTCCATAATAACCCCCCATTAACAGCCCACTCATCTTTAGAATTATGCTTTTAATTTCCCTTGTTCAAGTTCTACCATGTCCACTGCTCCCGCATTGAATCCCTTCTTTAATTGCACTCTGCTTACAGTTTTGCATCTGTAGATTGTTTATCTGTACCTTGTCTTTACTGCCATCATTGGTTGATAATGCCGGTCCTTAATTTTGTTATATTATGTATAAATCTGTAGAGCTCAACACTTTGAGATCCAGTATAATGTAGTTTCCTCAACAACCATACCTTTGTTCTGCCTTCCTGTAGTACCTTCCTTGAGGTCCTTAACTATATATTTAGTATTTTCTGTTACTACTGTCTCAGTACTATATACTAATCTTTTCCTGATTTTCTAAATCAACAACACTTTCAAAGTCCCCACCATATCAACTAGCACATTCTTTCTTTACTCACTATAACTATCATGCTGTCTCTGTATAGGGCTTAGTTTGAAACCCCTCAGGTTCATCAGTATATCCTGTAGTAAAACATAAAAGGAATAAGTGCTTTCCACATTAGCAGGATAAAATTATTTTGCATACAATGTTTTTGTAACTACAAACCTGTACCACCCATCCAGCTTATTATTTTCTTACATCAGCCAGAGCTGCATAGTAACTACCATTGCCTACAGCCAAAAAATATTTGGTGCCCACATAACAATGTTCTTCCTCACAAACCCAGTTCATCTTCCCTGTAACCACTACTCTAATGCTGCTCACAGTATAATACTGTTGTCAAAGTTCATTTCTACCCATAACTGTCTCCCAATCCTGCATCATACTGCAAATATTTAAGTAACAGATTGACATTTTTAAGCATTAATACACTGACCAGAAAAGTCAATACTTTTAACCCCAAATGGTTCCATAAAAATCTATGTAATGTTGATAGGTCCACGTCCTTTAATTAGCTGTCTAGAAAGTAAGTCATATAATAGTGAATATTGAAGAGAGTCGTACAGAGTCATTACTCCATTGAGCCATCCCATTTGAAGCCTACCATTTGAAATGCATCTCTGTATCTATGTCTAAGATATAGACATGCATACACATCTACACACGTGTATGTATAAATCACAAGGAATAGAATTAAAAAAATAGAAAGGGAACATGTTCAAGATGTGCCATTAACCATGCAGAAAGTATGGATTCCTTCTTTCAAGAAATGAGTATATTCAGACTCAATTGACTATTACAAGAAATGATTTCAGACAGGAGAAAACCTTATTAGACACAAATTTATAAAATACCAATTTTTAGAACATTTCAATCAAAGTATTGAGCTTTGGATGACATAAACCAGTAATTAATAATAATAATAATAATAATAATAATAATAATAAATGTTACAGGGTCAATAAAAATTAAAGAACTGTGGCTTTTAACCAGTGGGAGGAAAACTAATCATATGTTAAAAAAAAAAATGAATCAAGCTGTTGAAGACAAAAATGCAAATAAAACGGGTTTTTCCACTACCTTTGCCAACAGTAGTGAAAAGCACCCAACACATTATTAGAATGATTTCACATAATTAGCATTTAGAATGCAATCTAATCACACAATTACACAATCAAGAAGCTAGAAATAGTTCTAATAGCAAACATGTAAAGTATTACAATTTCAACATATTGGGCTTCCAATTTGGCTGCACACTCATTGACTACTTAATTTCAGCTCTGTGAAAAAAAGGAAACTAGGAAACAAGGGCTAGTAATTCTGGCACCTTTAGTTAAATTTATTTACTGGGTAGTAAGTACACTGCCTGAATGCCAGCAAGGAAGAAACTTAGAGAGTCTGAAAGAAAAGCAACTAGAAAAGGTGGCTGAGAAGAATCCTGCAGTTGTTCAACAAAAAGCATTTTAATATCCAGCTTTGCTACAAGACATGGCTTCCAGTAATTTAGAGGAAAAATAAGTAAAATGGACTTAGAGCTGCTAAAATAAAATGAAACACTGAAGGAGTATATCAACTTAAATAAAAGACTGAAAAATGGATAAAACTTTAAACAGCTATTCAGACGAACTGATAAAACTGCAAAAATCAGAGGGTGAAGTGAAGAAAAAAATGGCTGATGATGAGACTTCTCAAAAATAACTGTTTCAAAAAACAATAGAGTTAGAGGACAAAGGAAGCAGAGAAAATCTGAGATTTTCTGCTGTACCAAAGAAGCTGGAAGGAACAGACTATTCATTTTTTGAAAAAAAAAATAAATAAGCAGCTAGACTGGTATTCCACAGCTGAATTTGTTAATTGAAAGGGCACATCAAGTGTATGCTTCAAACCTGGGCATGAAAATCAGCCTAGACCTGTATCAGTAAAGATGCAATCATACCAGTAAAAAGAGTTAATCCTGACAAAACTGTGGCAGAAAGGCAAAACATTAAAAAATGGAGACAGTTCTGTGTTTATGGAAATGATTATTCACTGTACACAATGCAGAAAAGAAGCAAATCTATCCCAGCAATCGGGAAGTGTGAAGTGGCAGGTGAGAGTTTCAAGCTGCTGTATCCAGCTGTGCTCAGAATATTTTTCCTGAAGGATCAAAGACATTTTTGATGCAGAACAGGCTAAGGACAAAATACAAAAGTTAGTCCAACAAAAAGTGCATCATTAAGCACAAAAGGACTCTGCTTCTCATTCTATTGGCAAAAAAAGCTCATAGAGAGACTTTGTCAGTAAAACCTTTTCCACTCTTCCAAAGAAAAATGCTTGAAAGAGAAAAAAAGCACATGAGCTGACTAGAAGCAGCAGGAGTACCTTGGACTTGAAGCACAGTCTGGTGCTGAGAGGTGTGGATGAACAGAAAGAAGAGCAGCAATACTGAATATTGGACTTTAAAGCATCAGTCCCATATTTGAAATATGGCTTTACCAGAAAAAATAGCTGAGAAAGATATGACTTTTGTTAACTTTGTTAAACTTGTGCGTAGACTGAAAAACATATACCCCACTTCATGTCATTAATGTTTAAAAGGACACTAAAAGAAAATAAATAAGTAAAACAAGTTTTGTTCTTAACAGTATTTGTATAAAACATTTCATGATATAAACTGCATGTTATATAGTTAAGCAGATTTGTGTAGTATGTAGTCAGAGATATCTAAAGCAAGATGGGTGAAGGTGATTGTTGTATGTGAAAAAATTGCTAAAGTATGCAAGTTCTTTTAGTTTTAAGAAATGTAGGTATTACAATATAAAAAGAGAAGAAAGACTGGACAAAAGCATGCCATTATGTTGTAATATTGGGTTGTTGTGGTGGCGGATGGGGTGCAAAAGTGCACTGATTATAATGTATGTAGAAGTGAGGTGTCTTCTGTTACTTTTGCATCTGTGAATGTCTGGATTAATTCCCATAGCTTAATCTAAAAAGAAAAGACTGAATACAATGAGAAGGGTTGAGTTTCTTGTGTAGGTAATGATATTAGTTTTTTTTTTTTTTCCTTTAGCAAATGAATATTCAGTGTGAGTTGATAAATGTGCCGCAGAGGGCAGTTGTACATTCTGTTCTCTTGTTTCCATTGAGACAAGCTGACTATAGGTGCAGGCAATTAATCTTGAGAGTTCTGAGGGAAAGGTAAAATTAAAAGGTAGAAGAGCAAGCAGCTCAGTAAAAAATAAAATTAGAAATTATTTGAAGTGAATAGGATACAGCTTTCCTAGCAGCCTACATACTTCAATGCATTTACTAGAACAGTGTATAATCTAGTTTTATTTAAAAATAGCCAGTGAACTACTTCTTAAGGCTAAAAGTTAATCTTTTCTAAAAGCATACAAGCTGTTTTCATGCATGGGAGGGGAACAGAGATAAGAAAAGAACAGATAGCAATCAATGTAGGTAGGAGCACAGGCTGCAACATATGGTGTGGCATGGATGACCTTTATTTTAGAATAGGTAATGCCTGTAGGTGCAGTTGTTGATTTAGGACAATTGTTCCTCTCAGGAGAGTTTAAATTAATTATCTGAAGATGTACACAGTATTGTATGTTTAAGTTAATATGTTATGGGGTGGTCTGGGAGTGTTTTTGAGGGTTTTCATTAAAATAAAAAGTCTGAAAAATGTGACCTGGGTTCAAATGGAGAGGACAAGAAACAACTGCATAAAAGATTAACCTGCTAAACATTGTGTGCATGTAACACAGAAGTTGGAAATAGACAGTGCAAATAGCAGTGCTGCAGGAGACATATTTGGAAAGAAATGAGCATATTCATTTGATAAATAGAGGATTTTAGAATGGATATTCATCAGAATATCAGGGACAAAGGAAAAGGGAATTAATTATACTAATTGATAGAAGAAAAAAGATAGTGGTAGATTTGTGGTAGTAATGGGCTATTGACAAGGGAGGAAAATGATGCTGGCATATTTCCACCTAAAACTGCTATTATGAAGCTTAAGAAATTGTTGAGAGAAATAATCAGCTTTCAGTAGGGAATATTACTTCTATGTGGGGACTAAAACTCAATTTGCAACAGTGAGGATGTATCTGAGGATCTAGAAGGGAAAGTATAACAAAACAGGGTAGATTTCTGAAGAAATTTAAGAAAATATTTGGTATGGAAGACATGAATTCAGTAGCAGGTACAATAACTTGCCTAGACTAGCCAAAAAATTACATTTCACAAGAACATGCATTTAATTGAAAGCTTTGACCCACATCTAGTAACTATTTCAGATCATGCACCAATAAAAACTAAGATAAAATTGCAGTGTAATGAAGTAAAAATGAAACAATGGAATTTTCCCAACTGCCTGTTAAAAATACAGGAATTTAAGGAATGGGTAGTGGAAATTATTTGGGAGTTATTGGGGAATATAGAAATTTCTTCAGAAGTTATAAGTAGTGAGTGGGATAAAATGAAAGTGGAGTTTGAAAATAGGGTCAACATAAGAAAAAAATATATATGGTTAAGTAACGGAAAGTATTTACAGGGGTGACAAAGGTTAAAGTATTACAGAATAAGGGGAATCTCACAGAACAAGAAGCAGCACAACTGGGGAGTGCTAAAGAGAAAATAAGAGAGTCTCTGGATAATATGTATGAGTTTAGAAAGATTGCTGTTAAGCAACTGTTTTCTGATGATAACTTCAGTGCACAAACATGTTTAGCACAACTTAGGCAACAGAAAGTAGAAAGGGTTGTTGCCAAACTTGGGGAGCCTACAACAAGAAAAATATCCAGAGATCCTGAGTAGTATAATAGGTATTTTGTAAAAAGCAGAGAGATGTGAAAATCAAGAAAGAGCACAAATGGAAATATTTATGAAAGACTTAAGTATGCCAAGGTCAGAGGTAGATAAGGCTCAACAATTAACAGTTAAGATAAAAGGAGATGAACAGATGACATTCCTGTGGAAGTTTGGAAGCTATGAGGGAAGAAAGTGATAAAGATCTGGAAAGTTTTGTTTAACAGTAGTTTTATAAGGAGGGGAAGTACCAACATACTGAAAGAAAGCTGTGCTCAGTTGTAATACACAAAGACGATGAAGACCCATCAGACCCAGTTTCAGATAGAACCATTTCAGTTTTAAGTCATGCTTATAAAGATTTTATGTCTATAATAGCTAAAAAGTGGAAAGGTATTGCCAAAATTGATATATGGATCAATGTAGTTTTTTGGAAGAGAGGCAAACATTTGACAGCACTAATAGAACAGTAATGTTCCAGACGGAAGCAGAATATAAGGAAATATGTCTGTTGGTGGGTCCTGATGCACAGAACTTATTTGGCAGAGTAAGCTGGCATTTTATTAGTAGGGCATTGGAAGCATTTGCATTGCTTGTTATAATAATAAGATTAATTAGGAGGCTCTATGAGGTGTCGGAGGCAAGAATTAAAGTGGGATTGTTCCTCTCTGATAACTTGTCTGAGCAAAGGAACCAGGCAGGCGTGTCCTCTTTCCCCTTTAATTACTTTATACTTTGATCCATTTGCTAAGAAAATAAGGGACTCAGAAATTTAAGGATATAATTAGTATGGTAATTAAGAAAAGTTGGCTTCATTTGCAGACCCTGTTATTTTGAACCTGATAAAACTGGAAAAGAACATTTCAGTGTTGTGGAACATTTTGAGACAGTTTCAAGTCTTTTCAGGATATAAGATTAATGAAGATAAAACAAAGGCTATAGCTGTAAATTATGTACTCACACATGCTGGTTCAGCAATGGTCATATTTATGGGGACATAAAATTAAGTATTTAGGAGTATGGATTAAAACGGCTTCTTTTGTGGCAGCTTAAGTTTATGTGGAAAGAGACTAAAAAGTTAATACAAACACTGAGAAACTGAAAGCTGTTGTTTATGGATATGGATACCAAGATACAAGCAGTGAAAATGTTTTTAGTCCCTTTCATTTTATATATAGGTCTGGCATATTTTTGTCAACCAGAGGAGAAGGTGTGGTGAATAATTAATAGAGATGAATTAATTTATCTGGGAGGGGAAGAGGACAATGGTCAAGTGGGATATGATCATCCTTCCAATAGAACAAGGTGGTTTAAGATTACCTGGTTTGAAGGGATATTTTAGATGTAAAGAATTAAGGCTCATATATATATATATATATATATATATATATATATATATATATATATATATATATATATATATATATATATATAAAACACAAGAAGGGAAGCAATAATTCAAAGTGGAAAAGGAAGATGATGAAACTGGGGGGGGGGGTCAAAAACAGGGGTAAAGAGGGATTTGAATGAAGATCCTTAGAGAAAACAGCAGCAGCCATACAGAATATATTTCTAAAGTAGAAAAAGTATTCCAAGAACTAAGCCAACATGACTATGGATAAAGGATATTTTTACCAATAGGGATGACTGCAAACAGGGATACAGAGAATAGGCAAGAGGGGGCTAGAATTTACTGGAGAAAACTGGCAAAGGAACCAAGACATTGGGAGTAAATAACTAAAGTGAGAAAGGTAACAGAATGGGAAGAGGTCAGGAAAACATTTGGACTGCAGGCTAGAGACTGCCTTCCATACCAGGGATTAATATCAGAGTATAGTCAAAGAGAAAGGAATACAGGGATTCTAAGTGAAACACTTTCACCGGTAGAGCATTTAGTTGAATCTAATACAGAAGCTGCTGCTGAAAAGAGGATATAAAATAAATATAAGTAGGGCATATAAAATAATATACAATAATTATAGTAATCAGTCAGGGAGGTTAGAAAAGACTGGGAAGACAAAATGAATAAACAATTTACAAGAGAACAATGGGAGAACATTTGTATGGCTCCCAAGTACACAACAAAGTCTAGAAGATTTAGGAATTTTGCACTGAAGTGTATTCATTGGTATCTTTATGGCAAAGCAGACCTTCGGAGTGATGAGGAAGAAAGAAGTAACAGGGGACCTATGGTTTGGGAGTGTAATGAGTTGGCAGACTTTAACAATTCCCTACAGAGTATTATTTCAGAAATATTTGGTGAACAAGAGGGTTTAACTAAGGAAATGATTCTTTTGAGCTGGGATCCAGGATCTGAATTGCCTAGACATAAGACCTTGCTAATTTTAATTCTGGTAGCTGCCCAAAAAAAGCAATTGAAACCAACTGTATTTGAAGTACTGAATACTGTAACAGAGATACAAGAACTGGAAGTGTGATCTTTAGAAAAGGGTAGGAGCAAATTATATAGAAATGAATTGAAATTTTGGGAACAATAAATGCACTATAATGTTCTGGAGCAGGAGTGAGGTCTAAAGGAAGGCAAGAACTGAGCAATTTATTTAATGCTGGACTGATGATAGTTATACAAAAGAATATATATGATGTGTAATGTGTGTAACTGGGAACAAGTTATTTTTTTTTATTTGAATGTATGCCTATGTATTAAGTGATAGTTTAATAACGGTGTTAAAAAAAATCAACATATTAACATTTTGACCAATTGTAACAAGGAATTGAAATAAAACAGGAACTGAGATTATAATGTATGTGTTGAGTGCCATTTGAAACATATTCAAATCCATGAAACTTCCATAGAAAGTACATATCCAAGCCCATTTAGAAGGTATAATTGACAAAAACAGAAGCTTTTTTATGCGTGAAGAAACTCAATGAACTAAATGTAAGAAAATGTAGAACAAGACATAAAAAATCTATGTACTTGTACATAAGTGTCAATAATTCCTCATACTAAAATCCTTCTAGGAGGAGATATTCACCATAATCCTGGCCCCACCTATCACAGTGAACAACAAAACACTCACTACTCTAATTCTACAATGAGCAAACCCCAGCCTCAGTAATCTGACTTTTGCTGCCATAAATGTTAGAAGCATAAGAAATAAATGCCTGGATTGTCTAACATAAACCTGATATTCTCACTGTAACTGAAACTTGGCTTAAATCCAGCATAAACTCCACAGCTACACTTCCCAGCTATATAATTCATAATGGCCCTATAATGAGGAAAGGTGGTGGTATTGCTTTAATATTTCCCTTCAACTATCACATTTTCCCTTACAACAAACCAATACCAAAATTCAATTTAGCAGAGCTTCTTATTACTTTCCTGAAATTAAACAATTATAAACAAATATGTATTGCTATCCTTTATATCCCTGCTTGTGACAGTACAGCTATACTGGAAGATATTCTACAGTAAATATCCATAACATCTCCACAAGAAAAAATACTATTATGTGATATGAATATCAATAGGTTGGACATAAATTCTCAACTCCCCTTCATCTAGCATGAAGTTATTTGGTTTCACACAATTAATTAATAGCCTCACACATTGTAGCAAGACATCAAATTCCCTATTAGACTGGATTTGAGTATCAGACCCTACAAATACACCATCTTAGGTGCAATATCTGACTGTCTCAGGGATTATCTCCCTGTCTAAACAACCAGACATCTCACACATCCCCTTAAACAACATGTTTATAAAACAAAATCCAACCTTTTCAAGTTTAGCCCAGAAATGTTAATTGCTACCATAACATCTGTTAAGCAGAACTTCATAAAAATCCTCCCTTTAGATGATTCTATAAATGAACTCAGTACAACTTTCCTGAGTATCTTAAATAGCCTTGCTCCTCCTAGAAGGAAGAAACTAAAAACAAATAATGAAATTTGGCTGTCCAAAAAGAGTAGAATGCTAACGCAGGATAGAGAAAAATAATGGTAAAAATATAAAAAATCACAATAGCTTGAAGGGTCTAGGATTATTCAATAAAAGCACATTTCACTGAAATACATTTGACTGTGCTCAATTCACTGAAAACGCAATTCATTGAAACACATTTCACTGAAAGTTATATATGGCCTTTTCCCCACTGTTGTGTGACCCTGGAATCAGTATATATAGTAAGGGGGGGGGTGCAGTGGGAGTAGCCCCCACCTATTTTAAATATTTTGAACTATATACATGGATACTTGCAATTCCATTAAATTGCTCTTTTCTGAACTTAATATATATCCAAAATATGTGGGGGGCTACACCCCCGATGTGTGGGGGGGGTGCCCCCCACACACCCTCTTACTATATATACTAACTCCAGGGTCGCACGACAGTGGGGAAAAGGCCATAAATAACTTTCAGTGATGTGTGTTTCAGTGAATTGCGTTTTCAGTGAATTGAGCTGTCAGTGATTTGTGCACAGTCATTTCATTTTCAGTGAAATGTGCTTTCAGTGAATAGTCCTAGACCCAGCTTGAAAACTTCAAAATGTTTTGTAATTGTACTTTAAAGCAAATACATGAAGATAAAAAACTATACTATAATAATTTTCAGAATAATAGTAAACACAACCCTAAAAAAATTTTGGACAGCCGTTAAAGAAATCTTGCATCCTGGCCAAAAAGTCAATCCTACTTCCTCTCCCAATAATTCACCACTCAAAACTGCAATACAGTTCAATGCTTATTTCATAGATAGTATAGCATCTCTAACCAACGATTCCCCAACATCTAATCCTAACCATGCTCAACAGCCACAAATCACCACATCCACTTTCACCTTCAGACCTGTGCCTACATCATATAGAAACTACTCTTAAACCATGCTTTACTTCAGCTGATGACCTACCAAGCGAGTATCTTAAAATAGCAGCCAGTAACATTCATGTTCTGTCTCAATCCTTATAAATAGGTCAGTGCAACAATCCCACATTCCCTCTCTCTGGAAAAAGTCCCACGTTATCCTTGTACATTAAAATGGAAATTCAACAGACATTACTAACTTCAGACTTATAGTAATCTTATCCCCTCTCCAAAGTACATGAATATGCATTCAAAAATAATTCCTATACTATCTTCTGCAGGAAGATCTCCTACCCCCACACAACATTGCTTCCATCCTTCCCATAGTATTAACACTACATTTCTAACCTATATTATCTTTAAAGCTAGAGATAGTGGCAAACTAGTCTCCTCCTTATTTCTAGACTTGTCTAAAGCCTTTGATGCAGTTTGTTACAGCAAACTTTTACTTCATATGTCCTCATTGGGTCTCTCTCAGCCCATCCTTCTATGGTTCAAAATCTATCTGTCCAATTGGTGTCAGCAAAATGGCACTCCACCCTCTCTCCATATCTCCAAGTCACCACTGTTGTACCAAACAGATTTATCCTTGGTCCCTCCTTTTTATCATTCTCACCAACACCCTTCACACATCCACAAAACAGACATCCTGATTCAATACACAGATGACTCCACACACATTTTCACATCTGACAACATGGCATACCTCCGAAAATTACTCAGGAAGCTTTAACAGCCACTGAAACATGGTTTTGGAACTCACAACTCATGTTCCATCCTAAAAAAAAAAAATACTACTTTTTCCCCCCAAATCCCTCTATCATGAAAAAATAAAATTTAAAGTACCCTGTCTTGATAGTACAACCATTGAAGACACATCTTATAGCAAATTATTAGGGATGATCGTGGATGATGATCTTAAATTTGTCCTGTATATACAAAATTGGATAAGAAAAACTCCTAAAAAATTAGGGATGCTGTACAGAGCCAAAACTTTCTTATCAGGGCAACTAAAACTACACTTGCCACTATTTATGTTCTCCCACACTTCTTTATGGCACTCCCATCCTTACTAACCTTCAGGCATCAGAAAAATCAGTACTTGAGCAATGATATAACAAAGTTGTTAAATGTACAGTAAATATGCCTTTCAGAACCCACCATTGTATAGCATTGAAAAGCCTAAATTGGTTAGAACTACCCCCATCAGCTAACATATATGCAGCTTCTTATCAGCTATAAAATTATCCAAAATCCATTTGCTTGTCTGGCACTAAATAGCATTCTCTACAACAATGTTTCCAGTGGGTCATTAAGATCCAATGATCAAAAGCTTCTGCTGTCCACAAACCTATCAAATCTACTGGGCATTGTCTGTACTTGTACTCTGTTGCTAAGGCCTGGAACTGTTTACCTGTATTCGTCAGGTCCATTCCCTCCCTCCCATCCTTCAAAACCATTCTGAAAGACTTCCTAGCCAAAAGTTGGCTCTTTTCTTATTCAAAACCAGGATAAACTATATCGCTAAATGTGAACAAATATCTATTCATACCTTATACTTTCTTACTATACCTTCTTTACTCCTTTCTTAAGTTTATCACTTTTTCTCTAAATCTCTCATTTCATATTGCAATCCCTGTTTGCATTGTACTAACTTATCTTTAATTTCTCTATAAAGTGGCTAGAATTTCTCCAAATATTAAATCATTGACATATAACTTGTATCTGTTCTTAACCAATGTTTTCAAATTATTACTATGTGGTATACTTATTTAAACTGTAGTTATTTTTGTACTATTTCTATAGATTGTAAAATAATTCTTTTTCTTAAGATTGTAAAATTATTGTTCTTAAAATGTTTTTGTAATACTTTGAAGCTTTTCTCCCCAGGCCTTTGTTGAAAATGGTCTCTTTACCCAGTCGGACTTTCCTGGTAATCTAGATAGATAGATAGATAGCTAAATTCAAATCATTTAGACCAGGTGAAAGTACTAGTCATGTATATATAAACCACTTTTTTCTTCTTATCTAACAAGGTAAATAAACCCAAAGACATGTTACAGTGACAAAACATTTCAGAAACAGCCTTCTTGTCTTCTGAAGTATGTTTATAAAAGGTGTTACTGATTACTATAGATTCATACATATTCTATGGCCCACTGAGTCTCATGACCATTCTCACCCTGCTAGTACCCTCCCCACGCGCCCATCCTTTCTCCAGGAGGGCCTTACCTGTCAATCTGTGGGTAAATTTGTGGATACCCATCTAGTCATCTAGTTCATCTTCAAAGGAAGATAGTGAGCCACTTTATAGCATGCAGGGAAGTTTAGTTCAGAGGTTTTAAAGTTGTTGGGTTATAAACATATCACTTTGTGATGTTTTTGTTTAATATATTGGTTAAGATTTAGGTCCCTGGTTCTAGTATTGGTTGAGATATTGGACTTGTGAAAAAAGTGGAAGTCCAGGTCAGTCTGGTATCTGATTGTGTGATAAGCAAAACAGAGATCTCTCCTCAAAAGTCTATGACACTGAATAAGGGGATAGATATTTCAGCATCTCTTGGTAGCCCAGGGACTTTAGGCCTGTGTTATTTTTGGATAGGAACCTTTCTTTGTAATTGTTTGGTATGTTTAGAAATGTACATACCAAAGGGGATTATTTTATACTCAATGTCACTTTACTGTTCTCTAATACAGTATTTAAATGGCCTAGAAGATTGGCATCCATCAAATGCACCATAGAAGTATTGAGACAAGTAAATAATCTAATCTGTGTTAACAGTTAGATGCTGAATGGAATAAACTTCTGTGTATTCTTGATAGAGAGGGTTTTGGGAAGTAGAACATGGGAACAAACATTACAGTGTCCATATGGACTACACCCTTGTAAAGAGTTTATGACTTGGACTTAATTATTCCAAAATTTGTGATGTTCTAATAGTTCAGTCAAATTTCTGTCTATTCTATAGATAAAGTTATTTTTTTCAGGAGAAAACTGATTTAGAAAAGGAAATTAGGTGATATGGCCATGAATTATGCATTATATCTGTAACACTAAGTATGTTGCTACAGTATGAGGTGATAAAACATGGTGTCTCAGGTTTATCAGAACTTGGGGTTGCTTATACAGTACTGTAGTAATTGTTCCCGATTCCCTGGGGATATCTGATACCTACTGGATAGCTTAATCCACGGGTCCAAGGGGACTGGTTTCTATACACCTTATGTAAAAATACCGTATATTTAAGGTCTTTAGACATGGTATTGTACTCCTGATTAGAAGAACAAATATGTTTGAAATGTAGGAACTATGTTATTGGATTATGCATCTCAGATGAAAACTAGTGGCTTACAAAATAAATTTTTAAAGAAGGGTTTATGATCTTCTTCTCTCTTTCGGCTGTTTCCATTAGAGGTCGCCACAGCAGATCATCTGTTTCCATTTCTTCCTGTCCTATAAAGTGCAAAACAGTGAGTGAAAAGGTCACTGAAAAAACAATCAGTAAAAACAAAATGAAAACTCCAGCAAAGCTGGAACTTCCACTTTGTGACCTCCCAAACCTCTTGTATCAGAGACACATGAGATATATGAAAATAATCCTTATGAACATCAGGTATTTCAGCTAATTGGCGATTCTGAATGCCCATAACTTGTTTCGTCATTTTGTCCATTAAAACGACGAAACAAGTCATGGGCATTCAGAATCGCCAATTAGCTGAAACACCTGATGTTCATAAAGATCATTTGCATATATCCAATGTGCCTCTGATACAAGAGGTTTGGGAGGTCACTCAGTGGAAGTTCCAGCTTTGCTGGAGTTTTCATTTTGTTTTTACTGATTGTCCTATAAAGTGTGGTATTCATACTGCCAGTCAGCAGTTTGGTTACACTTAGGGTTTCCACCTTCCTTCATGGCGAAAACCGGAGTAAAGCCACACCCCTTGCATCACCAGTAACCCCGCCCACCCACCCCTCTCCCACCCACATTCCGCCCATAGTGTGATGTCGCGATTACATAACTCGGCGGGGAACGCCCTCTTTTTTCGTTCCTGCTGCCTGCTTTCTGCTGATTTACTATGCTTTTTTGTAAAAAAAATAATTACTTTTCTTAAATAATGGCATTGTATAATGCCTCCTTGCTGCCCTTCCACAGCTGTCTGGTATTCTGCGGCAGTTCTGATGTACTGCGCATGCGTATGCCTACACAGTACATCAGAGCTGTGAGCAAAAGCAACGGAGAAAGCAAGATCTCTGTTGCTTTTGACAAACTGTTTTCGCTATGTTAAATGGGTTTAACATACCGAGACAGCTTTTAAAAAAGCAACGGAGACTCCGGAGTGTCACTGACACTGCTAAAGTATATCTTCTATCAGAAGACAAGCTATCTAGACTAGGTAACATGTCTTGGTGTTCAACACTTTTTTGAAACATCCATGGTTTTCATGCAAAATTTAGGTCCGATCTTTGTGTGTTCTCTGATTGTTGGCATTGCTCCACTGGATATTTTGGACAATATTTCTGCATTTTTAACTTCTGGCTCTTATTGTAACCAAAGGGATGGTTAGGTAAGATAACATGAATTAATACTTTTAAACGGATCACACAGATAAGTTTGACATTTTTGCCTGCCTTATTGTATCTTTGATTACACTCAGTAGTTGCCTGAGTGAGATAAATGTTATTACTTGCTGACTACTACCAGCATGGAGCTGCCATATATTTTAGGCATTTTTCTTGGCTTTGTCAGTCATGTGTGGAATTTAGGTGGGAGGAAAGGCTCATTAATATCCAAGTGATATAGTCTTTTACTAACTTACTCAGGTCTTGTCCTTACTGATGATAATGAGTCTGTGTTACATAACAGCTGCACAAGGTAATATAATGAATGCCTACTCAACAGGTTGTGTGCAGCAGTTATCACCTGTGTCTGAGCATGCTTAACTTTGAAGTAGTGAAATGCAGGTCATTAGCACATTACCAATAAGTGCACTTACAATATATCACTGAGTCATTATCACTTTGCAGGCCAAACTCTCAGGGGCTGTCACTGTTATTCACATAAGCAGAAGTTGTTATCACATTGATGAATGCACAAGCCACCTTTGGGTTTTTCTACACTTGGAGTCATTGCAAGCCATCCCCCACATCAGTATCTTTTTTTACATTTTTAAAAATTTCGAGAAATGTAACACATATATATGAGGCAAAATCTGGACCTAGATTTTAAATATTGTTCTTTTTAAATTAGTTATTAGAATAACAGGATTTGTGCTAAAATGTATTTTATGAAGGATATGAATATATATGTTATTATTTAGTGACTTACATCCTCTGTGATTTGCCAGAAAACCACAAATTTTATGATCATGGCCTCAGGGGTGCCACTGTGATGCAATGTTTCCCTCCCGGAAAGGACACATGCCAAAAGAGAAAGCCTGAGTCAGTCTTAGTCTTTTCACATGTTGGCTTGGTTTAGCTATTGACACAGTCTCCCTCTCTTCTGGTGGGTGTAGAAAATCTATGTAGGTCAGGGCAAGAGGCTTTACATTAGCTCCTTCCTTTGAGTCATTATGGCTATTGCCAAAAGGACACATGTTAATGGAAAAGGCAGAGGTAAGGTAGAATGCTGGCATTGCATGCAATCGGGAGCCATTGCTGCTACCAGCAGTCTGAGTGGGCAGCCAGCACAGGTATGGGACACTTCAGACACCCACCAGCTGAAGCCCTATGCCTGCCCTCAGCATATTAGTGAAGTGACGGTCATTAACCTGCCTTTTCTCTTTACATGTGCCCTTTCTGTGCCCCCTTGTCAGTTACCGGCCAAGCGCTTATGTTTTCAAGGGTGGTAGGTATATACCTGTGCATCGTCATCACCAGTTGTGTATCTTATCAAAAGAATCCTTACTGCAAACCTCCAAATGTATTTTTCTATATGCATTTTAACCAAGAATTGCTTATTTTCTGTATAAGTGCTTTTCTGTTTCTGATATTTTAATTATGACTTGTATTAAGCATGTAAACTACTTTGTTACTGTTATGGAGCTTTTCTCCCCGGGCCTCTGCTGTAAATGGACCTATGTCCCGTTGGACTATCCCGGTAAACAAATGTAAAATAAATAAAATAAAAATAAAATAATGCCACTATGGATAGGAGTGAAGATTTGGATGAGCTAATCAAGTAATGCTATTGATGTACATATATATGTAGTCTTCCAATACAGCTCTTAAACATCAGTAGTAACCTGTTTGCATTTCTTTTGGTTTCAGGTGTGTCTGCCTTCTGACAGTGACATGGCTTCATGAGCAGGAGAATGACAAGTGAGAGTGTGGGTGTGTGGCCATTCATACTTTCATTGGGCTGCCAGCCATGGCTCCAGAAGTGAAAACCACTACAACTTGAGCTTCCCCACATCTAGTGTGAAGGTATACTGGATTGCAAGAAGAGGTATACATTGGAGTGGACTGCTACACTTGCTGGAAGAGAAGTGTTCAATCTACCTTGAGCCTGACATTCTTGTGCTGCACATTGGAGGGAATGATGTCATCACTCACCCACTTGGAAGGCTATGGTTTCAAATCAGAACAATTTTTGAACAGCTGCAATCATGGTGGCCACATTGTCATTTTGTGTGGTCTGACATAATTCCTCGCCAAATATGGAAAACAGCAAACAGTCAACGGGCAGCGCACAAGGCCAGACATTTACAGAATGGATTCATGCATGGCTTGATGCACAGGGTCGGTGGATCAACAATCTGCCATGACAGCATCACCGCAGAAGATGTTCACCTTTTCAGAAGCGATGGTGTTCATCTAACTGAGGATGGTATTGCGTCGTTCTTGACTAACCTCCACAATGGCATGATGATGGCTGTGCACGATATATTGTTAACATGCAGCTAGTGAGAACGAATGGAAAACAGCCATGACCAAGTACGACCAGTATGGTAAGAAACTCTATTGCTATATTTTATGAACACCGTTGTCCACTACTAATGACACAGGAAAATAACTGCTAGGGAACTTGTACACATGCTGAGTAATGCTTCATTTTCAATTTGTAAAATAACTGTCTGTATGCTGTGCGCAGGTGCACATAACCGTTTGATTATGAATCATGTTATATAAATTATGATATTTTTCTTAGTTTGGCAAATAACTGTGATAGAGTGATGGTGAACATGCTGAGTAAGAACAACTGTTTGAGGAGAGTGCCACATACAAGAGAATATGTCAATACCCATCCTGCACACATATCACAGTTTGATTACAATTATGGTTATGAGAGTTATGATTTCTTTTCCTGTTGTGCTAAACAACTGTCAGGGAACATGTCATCAGGGTAATACCTCATTTTGAAGGCAGTATTATGGAATAGAGCTGTCTGTATGCTGGACAAATGTACAAATATCACATTATGTTTAGGACTTCGGTTATGAGAATTATGATATTTGTTCATATTTTGCTAAATAACTTAATCAGGGAACATGTCATCAGGGTAAGCAAAACCTCATTATTGAAGGAAGTATTGATAGTTACAGGATGAAAAAAATGTGTCTATGCTGGAAAAATGTACAGATATATTTTGTTTAGGACTTAGGTTATGGAAATTATGCTTTTTTCATATTTTGGTAAATAACTTTGCTAGGGAGCATGTAATTGTGCCAAGTGATACCTCATTTTGAAGGCAGTGTCAGTCCATACACAGATATTTTATCATGTTGTATGTATGCTGTACACATTTACAGATATCACAGTTTGTTTAGGGCTTTGATTATGAAAATTATGATTTGTTTTCATATTTTGGTAAATAACTTTGCTAAGAAACATGTAATTGTGCCTAGTGATACCTCATTTTGAAGACAGTATTATTCCTTACAACATGATAAAAGAACTGTATATGTGTGCTGTACACATGTACAGATGTCACAGTTTATTTAGGACTTAGGTTATGGAACTTATGATTTTTTTTCATATTTTGGTAAATAACTTTGCCAGAGAGCATGTAATTGTGCCAAGTGATACCTCATTTTGAAGACAGTGTTAGTCCTTACAACAGGATAAAATAACTGTGTCTGCATGCTGTACACATATACAGATATCAAAGTTTGTTTAGGACTAAGGTTATGAAAATTATGATTTTTTTTTTCATATTTTGGTAAATAAATTTGTAAGGGAGCATGTGAATGTGCTAAGTAATACCTCATTTTAAAGACTGTATTAATAGTTACAACATGGTAAAAGAACTGTGTCTGTCTACTGTAAACATGTACAGATATCAAAGTTTGTTTAGGACTTACTTTATGGAAATTATGATTTTTTACATATTTTGGTAAATAGCTTTGCAGGGGAGCATGTCAATGTCCAAAATAATGCCTCATTTTAAAGACAGTATTACTCCTTACAACTGTGTCGGTATGATGTACACATGCACAGATATCACAATTTGTTTAGTCTTGTACAATTATGAAAATTATGCATTTCCAATACTTCTCATTATTATGCCCATATCTTTGCAAGGGAACATGGTGATGAAACAAATGAGGCATCATTTTGAAGCTGATATTGAGCCACACAACTTGTATACTGATATGTAGCCTCTGTCTGTTACAGGTGATGAGATATTATGCTTTGTTTATTTATCAGTTATGAGAAATATGATATTAATCATATTTCTGTGAATATTTCCATAATGGAACATCACACAGTAATGGTTAAGGTATCATTTTAAAGCTAACATTCTTGCAACACATTGATTACAAGTTGTGTGGGTCTACATGGTACATTCACCAAGATATTGTGATTTGTTTTACCAAAAAGGTAAAAAAATATGCAAAATATCAACATTCCTTGGCAAGTATTTAATAATGGCTTGGATACACACTATCAACATTTACACTTTTGGAAAGGTCAGCATCTGCTGAACAACTTTTGTATTTACATTTTTAGTCTAGCTATTATTGTTAAAGATTTATGAATGTTTGTTTTTCTGTATGGTATTACAAATGGATTATCTGAAAAAAGAGTTTAGGCTGCACTGTTGCTCCTGTGGTGGAAGTAAGCAGGCAGCATTTTCTGAGCTTCTCCGGAGTGAATGAGTTAAATCACTGTCACAAAGTAAAATCTTTCTCACAGCAGCACTGTTAATATCACATACAAGCCTGTCCTTTATCAGCTCATCTTTTAAATCACCAAACCGACACATTTTAGCTTTGTTTCTCAAGTCAGTTACATAAGCTGCAAATATTTCCCCTGGTTTCTGATCTCTTGTGTAAAACAAATTACTCTCTAATGTAATATTTGTCTGAGGGTTACACATTTCTCTGAACTTGCCCTTCAAACACTCAGGGTCTTCCCTTGATTCAGTTTGTACAACAATATGGTGGTCCTCAGCTTCTCCTTCACATACTGCTGGTGCATACACAAATGAACGTGCTTTTTCTATGACCTCTGACACTGCTAGGTTTAGCAAATGAATGCCCTTGTTCATGGATCTCTATCTGTATAAGCTGCTTGTATAAAAATATCTTACTGTTGCTCAAATATTCTCCAGTTCTCTGCAATATTCTGACCAAATACAAGCGCTAGGGGGTTTCAGAATCCATCTGCCAAATAAACACATACTAGAGAAGGGTTTTGCAAATAAGCTTAACCATACAAACATGCACATATGCCAGAACTGATGCCAGTAATTGTCCAATGCTTTTGTGCTCTGAACTTATACTTTTGGTTTTTCAGAATTATGCGAATAAGCAAACTTGTAGTACTTTCGAATAACTGGACTTTGCGAAATAAACTTTTCGATCATTTTGGAACTTTTGTAATGTCGTGGTAAGAGCAAAAGTGCTAAAGTCATTTATTATCATCTTAAGAAACATTCGAAAACTTTACAATGTGACTGAATAACTCATGAGGACTGTAATACTCTTGTAATGTCGTCTTTTGCAAGAAAACACCTCTTATCAGTGTAAGAAGCATGTCAAGTAACTGCACAACGTGAATAAATTGAACATCTGTTGCCTTAAACTCAACTTTTTGAAGTAATTGCACTTTGTAAATAACTGCATACAGCACACTGAAATGCCCCCAAATGGCGATACCTTGCTAGGCAGCTCTCTACAGTATGAGAATCACTCTGTAATGGCAGCACTTTTTGAATAGACATACCCAGCAGAACTGACTATACTTTGACTGTATTACACGAAATAGTTGCACTTTGCTGACAATAAACTCTTCAGAATACATGCACAGAAATAAGCACACACTGCAAGCACTTTTACACACTTTCAGATACTTCGAATAACTCTAGTTATGCCCTTGATACAATATGAAGTCGCAGTTATACCTAAACACAGCACTTTGCCAAAACATGTACAGTCACCTTACTTTATTTTGCTTAATGTGCCCCTTTTCTTATTATATTCGTTTTGCTCATTTAAGCCCTTTTTATGCTCAATATACTTTTCTTGTGCTCGTTTTACTCTAAACATGCCCAACTGTGTCTTGAACACACACTTGTTATGTTAAACATACTCATTTTGTTTTGTTTTAAACATACTTGTTTTGCTTCGCTGTTAATCGTTTCAATGAATACTTTTATCTTAAACATTTTCTTTAGTTAACAAACTTTTCACTTTCCACTTGCCTGATAATGCAGTTTGTGCCTTTGATTCTTTCTGTCTATGTTTGTGCACTTTTCTCTCGGTTTTATTTTCACTGTTGTCTTTCCACCTCATGGCTCCGAATATTCTTCTCTCTACCATCCTGGTTCTGACACCATGTAGCTTTTGTGTCTGGGACACAAATAAAGAGTCTTCGTGGGTTCTGTTCAAGCAGCTTTATTTTATACAAACACATTACTATAAAGACTTACTGACTCTAACTTAGGTAACTTATATACAAATTAACAACTGTGATCATGCATGCTCACTCTCTGGCTGCTCCTTCAAAATGGCACTAGGAATTGCACGTGTGGAGACTTTATATACATGCACATGCAGCCTCGCACGCTTCTTAAAGATATAGCACACACTTTACACTATATGATTTACACTCCTCTAGACAAGAACTTTTTATATGACCCGAGGCTGAAGCTATTTTCAAAAAAACTGTATTAGAAGGCTAAATCTATGCAGACTGTTAAAAGACATCCAGGTTTAGCCACCCAAGTTTAGTAGAAATTATTCCACTAAGTCTTGGTCCTTTCCTCCTCCTCCTCCTCAGCACAAACAAGGAGGGAAAAAAGAATGGATACAACACCAAGACAACAATGAAGATGTTGAAGATGTCAACCAAAAACATCTTCTAGACCTAGTGGACACTGACCCTAGGGGCAAAACAAGAAACAGCCATCACTCCACCAGTCCCCTCTTTCTACTATCTCCTAAGTCCCACACTAACAACCAACTCCCCCCTTCTTCCAGATCCTCTTCTTCCTTCAAAACTAGAAGGAAGGATTTCTCTCTTTTTCAGTGAATGGGCCAAGATTATCCAAGACAAATGGGTACTAAGCATTATCAAGACTGGTTGCAGACATTATTACCTCTGTTCCATAACCTACATGCATCACTACTGTCCCACCAAATCAACTAAAAGAAGAATTGATCCAAGTGGATCTGCTTCTTCAGCAAGACTCCATAGAAGAGGTACCCTCCCAAGAAAGGGCAAAGGGGTGTTATTCAAGACTCTTTCTTGTTCCAAAAAAAGAAGGAACTTGGAAATTTATTTTAGACCCATCAAGGTTAAACATGTTTCTTCAGGTAACCATGTTCAAAATGCTTATATTGCAAAAGCGTCTGCCCATACTTTCTCCTCCGGGCTACATCATGAATATTCACCAAATGTTTGGCTCCAGTGATAGCATACTGTAGAACCAAGGGCATCGAATGTTACCCTTATGTAGATGATTGCCTGTGCCAAGGAGATTCTGTGGAGAAGCTTCTTCAGCTCTATGCCTTCCTATGACCATTTTCACCTCTCTAGGCTACATATTAAACATAAAGAAATCCAATCTCTCTCCATTCTGCAAGCTTATCTTTCTAGAGAGGCCCTGCTGGACACAGACCTTTAAAGGTCCTTCCTGCCTGAGAAAAAGATTTCTTTCCTGATGAACTGCTTTCAGTCTTTTCCCTTCTCAGCAATCGCGGCAGAGAAGGCACTCAGGCTTTTGGGGAAGATGTCCCATGTATCCTAATGATCCCTCTAGCCAGACTTCACATGAGAAAGGTACAATGGTATCTAGAAAACATTTGGAACCAGCATAGCCAATTGCTCATTCAAAAAATTCACCTTCTTCTCTTTTTGAAAAGGAAACTCCAGGGATGGACTCCAGGGATGGATTGCTACTTGCAACCTAAACTTAGGGGTATCATTCAGCATCCCTTACCCAAACCAGTCTTTGACCACAGATGTCTCACATATAGCTTGGGGAGCACATTCCAATAACCTTCAAGCTGTAGGAAAATGGGAACAAAGCTTTAAAAAAACATACATTTAATGGAGATGATGGCTGTTCTCAAGGGTGTTGTAGACTTCAGGGAAATTTGGAAACTGGGGGCTTTGCAGATAAAAACAGACAACACCATAGTAATGTGGTACAAAAACAAGCAAGGGGGCAGTCAGTCTTGCCCTGTGTCACCTGAGCATGTCCCTGTGGGACACAGCTGAAGCCTCGGGCCTTAACCTCCTAGCCCATTACCTGCCAGAAGTAAACAGTTCTCTAGCAGATTCCCTCATTAGTCAGAAATGAGTCCTCATGACTGGACCATGAACAAGAACATTTTCAGTCTCATTGGCTATATTTGGGAGTGCCAGAAATTGTTACTTCAAATCAAAACAATTAGCTGAAAAAATTCTGCTCAATGGGCAGGCATCCCAAGGCCTGAAGAACGGATGCCTTCTCCTTACAATGGACAGGTCTGTTTCTTTATGCAGTCCTTCCCATTCCTCTCATCTCCAGTGTACTTCTGAAAATCAGGGAGAAAGGGCCAAGAATGATACTGATAGTACTCTTTTGTCTGAGGCAACATCCGTTCCCTGTCTGAAACAGCCAGAGCAGGGAAAAATTGTGGTTGCTTCCTCAACAGGTGGACTTTCTAACTCAAAACTGTGACAGCATCCTGCACTCCAATCTCAACACCCTGAGGTTGACAGCTTGGGTCATTCAATGACTACTTCCCAAGTCATCTCTTTGGATAAGGACATGTCAAACATTCTTAAAGATGCCAGAAACTCAGTACAAGAAAGTCATGTCTCCAAATGGAAAAAAGTTTTCGTTTTGGTTTCAGCAACAGAGTTCAACAGAGACCATCTGTGTTCTTACATATCTTATACATTTTTTCAAATCAGGCTTGTCTTATTCATCCATGAAGATGCAGTCTTCAACAGTCTCCATCTCCCTTCCTTTGCAGCCTTCTCTTTTCTCTTATCCCCTTAAGAAGCAGGTTTTTGCACACATTATCCACCCTCCCCAACTTGGGATCTCAGTTTTGTGCTGGGAAAGCTTACTCTACCACCTTTCAAGCCTGCAGCTAAAGGTAACATTAGATGTGTGTCTTGGAAAACTACCTTTTTGGTGGCTATCACCCCAGTTAGAAGGGTTTCAGAATTAAAGCCCCTATGTGCACTGAACTCTTCCTTATATTTCTTCAGGATAGAGTTACCCTTAGGACCAGTCCCACGTTCATTCCCAAAGTGGTTTCTGAACTTTCTCAAGATCAGTCCATTTATCTCCCTGCATTACTTCTTCACCCTCTAAATCAAGGTGAATGTATTCTACATTCCCTAGATTTTTCACAGAAGACTTAGGTATTGTCTGGTCAGGACAAGGAAAGTAAGAAAATCCAGCCAGCTTTTTGTAGCCTTCACTTACAACAAACTTGGAAATCATATCAGCAAACAAACCACTTCTAAATGAATTTGAAGCTGTAGTGCTTTTTGTTACTAACAGCATGGAAAGAAATTCCACAAACTATCAATTATCATTGTACCACAGCTGCTGTTCCTACTAGTGCATTTCTTAGAGGCATTCCCACCAGAGGAATGTTAGATTTTACCAAGCATTACAACCTTCGAATTTTCTCCAGAACCAGGGTTGGATTGGTATCTACAATCTTGCAGGACATTGTAGCCTCTGCTTAATCTTTTCCTTTCCAACCACCACGTTCTCAGCTTTGGTAATTCTCCCATTTAGTCATTACTGCAACAGTGAAACATATTAAACATAAAACAGTTGTGTCATCGTACCATAAATGTAGTTGCTTTAGTGTCTTCACTGTTGCATTATGTATTCTGTCCCCCCTTTCCCACTGTCATTCAGTAATGTTGGAGTGTGCACCGCTTCCCTGTTCACCTTTCCCCTGGCTCTCTTTGTCTGTCTCTTTCTTCATCGTCTCTTCCATAAGGTCTTTAGGGTCACTGTCCTTTGTACTCTGGGGGCATTTTTGGGTGCCTTGGTCTCCAAGCCTGAAGCTTCTACCTTAGGGGCTCCTCCTTTTTTCTGTGGGGAAGAAAGATCTGTAAGATGATACTGGCTGATGACCCTTACACCCAGACATCCTGATGTCATGTGCAGGACATCTGTCAGCTAAGGGGGGGTGGGTTAAAGTCTCTGGTAATCAGGCTGGTCAAGGGCTACCTCAGCAAGAATAATTCATTTAGTCACTACTGCAAAAGTGAAGACACTCAAACATCTACATTTATGATAAGCAGACATAATTGTACTTTCTAAAGGTTAAGTTTGGAAGGGAACAAACAGAAGAACAATGGATAGAAGTTCTAAAAAATATAAAAGCTGATAGATTGATGGAGGGTGTTTCAGTTGTCTCTAAAAAAAAGGGAATATGTGTTAAACAGATATATTTTAGGAAAGCTTGCATATATAAGTGGTGTGTATTTGTTACAGCTGTATGGAAAGTGAATTGTTGGGTACCTTTATTTATGAGAATGTCAGGATAGAAGTGGACCCAGGGAAAATTATGAATGCAATGGTGAATTATTACAGTTCATCACATAAACACGCAGGAAATGGTAGCATATTTCACATCATTGCAACTTTCTCAATTAACAGAAGTAGAGAGGGTGTATTAACTTCATAAATAAACTAAAACTCTGATTACTACCTTTTTTAACAATATTTGCTGGGTGAGGATGTGCCTTGACAAGGAAAGAAACAGCAATGGTGGTTTTATCAAAGGAGGGGAAAGATCCTCTTTATCCAGGGTCACATAGAATCACTTCAATTCTAAATCATGACTACAAAGTATTTATAATAATTTTGGCAAAAATGAGTGGCAAATATACTGCCAAGAATAATAGACTAGGTCAATGTGGTTTTATAGAAGGTAAAAGAATTTAAGGTGTAGTTTCATACAAAATTCCATCAAATCATTTACAGTCTGAAATTTGAAGTAAAACAAGTGAGAATTAAATTAAAATTTTTATTTAGAAATGTAGTCTGTGCATGGTTAAAATTAAATGTAGAAATGTTTAAAATCAAGTTGTTGTATACATTAGCAGAATTTAAATCCGAGCAATCATTAGTCTCTGAAAAAATTGCCTTCACCTCTCCAGTATTTCCTGCCCCCTCAGCAGTATCAGTTTCCAAATGGGTTGAGATGCAGAATCTAGCATATTAGGTAATTTAGAGAATTATGTTTCGTTCCCAGACTTCAGGTCAGTGTCTGGTGTAGATAAAAATCCTAAGTTTTACTGAAATCAGAAATGGAGGAACCAGAGAATTAAAAACAAACAAACAAACAAAAAATTATTTGGTGGCCCTTTACCTCTATTCTATTTCTTATTTGGAGTTGAATTGTTGGCAAAGGGAACAAAACATCTAGAGTTTGACACCCTGAGCTGCTGATCATTCTCATAGTCATTAATATCTCATTTAACTTTTCTTATTTTGTAATTAAATTTTTTAGGCATGCTATAAAAATAATAAATCCTGGTTTATTACAATGTAAGTGGGTTGTATATTAAAAGGCTGAATGTCCCTAAGTGAACCTTATAGTTAGTTATACAGTGAAAAAGTTAATGTGTAATCAAAGCATTCACAAGCACAACAAAAGCTTCTTTCTGTATCAAGAAACATTTTTTCATAAAGTCAGTATCTTGTAGACCTACTTCTGGTTTCAAATGAACCAGTAAACCTCTGGCTTTCATATCCATATGTCTGTAAGCTTTTAAGTATTTCAGATGCTATACTGAAGCTTTGAGCTTCTTCAAACAGTTGGCATGCTGAGTGAAAGCTAGTTTCATGATCCCTGCAGAAGGATCATCACTTCTGATATTGTTAGGTATGTATGTATAAAATAAAAATATCTCCAATACAGTAGTTCTAAAACAGATGATTTCAAAAGTCGAGAGAAAACCTTATTTAAATACAGATTTAATTAAGAAATCAGCAGTTCTCGTAAATTGAGTGATGGTGTGTGTTTTGAATGCCACTTCAATCAATGTATTAGGCTTTGGGTTACCTAAACTAGTCAAACAATAATGATGCTTCACCAATAAAGTTGAAGGATAGTGACCTTTAGCCAGTGGATTTAAAATAATTCATGTCATAGCACAACTAAAGATGAATTAGAAATTCTTACTAACCAGTGCAAGAATCTTGGAATTGAGAGATTGCATTAGCATATGCATTTACTAGATGTTCTTCGTGCTTCACTGTTGCAGTCATCACATTTGGGTTACCTGCTTGCAGTAGCCCTCAGTCGGCCTGATTATCAAAGTATTGGGCCCTGCGTCGGCTGCTGTCTCATCTTCCATGATGTCAAATAGTCAGGGGTATAAAGCATGCAGCCAATGCCATTACATCAGTCTTTCTTGCTGTGCAGTGCACAAAGCAGAAGCAGTTCGCAAGAGCCGGTCGGCCGACTCCTGAAATTTTCATTTTCGAGTTTCAGAACCGAAGTCTTCAACTAAAGCTAAGTACCCCATTGGGGAAACTTTTTCTTGTTCTAAACTGATGTCAGTAAAAGTCAATAATTGTATTTCTTGTGGAAAGGAAATACTTCATAAAGATTTTCATTCGTACTGTATTCCTTCCCTAGGCCCTGACCACGACGTACCTCGCTGTCGGTTTTGTGCCTTATTTAAACAACAAACTATTCATCATCTGTATATTTACACTTCTAAATATTTTGGTACTCGGTTCAATTATCCAGATATGTCTTCAGTAAGCCACCCGACTACTGACATTCCAAAAAAATGCAAAGATAAAGACAGACAGACTGCCTAGGTCCAAAGCTGCCGACAACACTTCTCCTAAGCTAGTCACCAGTTTGCCAGTACTCAGTGAGGCACTTTCGCAGCCCCTGATACCCGCTACTTCAGATTCGCAGGCCTCTATTGAGACCCATTCGGAGTCCGGTATGCCGCGAGATCCTTCAACTGTGGAACCTACGGATGTCTCTACCTTGGATGGGTCTGGAGCCGCTGTGCAGGCACCGCCTTCTGAGGGTGTATTCAGGCCTACTGACTTGCATATTAAACTGACGCCATCTTTTTCTTCAAGGCCTAAAACTCAAACTATGCCTAGAAAACCGATGCACAAACCGCATGGTCAGGCCTCTATGCCTAAAAAATAAATGATAAGAATGGCTGAAGACCTTATTACTTTAATCAGGGGAAGCCAACCTTCCCCCTCTAAGAGACCTAGGACTGAATTTGCTTATGATACTTCTGATCAGGATTCTGAAATTTCTGTTTTCTCTGATGACCAGAATTTACCCTTATCTACCTATGAGGATTCTGATGCAGAGGACTCTATTCCTTCTACTTCCCCTCCAGAGGTTTTCTGTTTTGGTGAAACCTTGCATACTCTTAGGGAGCATTTTTGCTGGGAAAGCCAGGATTACTCTGATTCTAAAATGAGGCTTAGGGATTTCTTACTCCTGCCCAAACACAGGCCTTTAGCTATCCCTCCTGTACTGGATATTGTTGGTGCCTTTTCGGAATCTAGCTTGGCCCCTGATTCTTTGCCTCCTGCTCCCAGAAAAGCTGATAGATATTACAGGGTTCCGGACTCTCACAAGTTCCTTTTTAAAAATCCTACTGTGGATCCTGAGACCATTTCACAGGGACCCAAGGGCATTAAGGCTACTACTGCCAAAAACCCTACTCCCTCTGATAGAGATTCCAGGGCACTGGATAGATGGGGTAAGAAGGTATACACTTCTGCAACCTTGGCCATTAGAGCCTTAAACTGCCAGTTTCATATGTTAAAGTATCAGCAGCATATTATCGGATTGCTTAAACAGAAAATGATGTTGATTCCTGACTGTGCTAAACATAAGGATTTACAGGCTTTAATGCATTCTGCTGAACAAGTTGGAAAACATATTTTGCAATGTGGTTTTGATTCACTAGAAGCATCTTGCAGGGCTGCTGTCACTGGGTCTGTACTTAGAAGGCATGCTTGGCTCAAGGAGCAATCCTTGCCAGATCATGTTAAAGCTAAATTGCTGGATGCTCCCTTAAACCAAGACCGCCTGTTTGGCAATAAAGCAGAAGTACTTAAAAAGATGGAGGAAAAAGCTAAATCTATGCAAACTGTTAAATATTTCCTACAGGTACAGCCTCCCCGATTTAGTAGGCATTGGCCCTCTAAGAATTGGTCCTTTCCTGCCTCTTCCAGGCCTTCTCAGCTCAAACCCAGAATCAGCAGAACACCCAGGCTTCAGTCCTAAGGTACGCACAGGACTAAGCAGTGGGGGGCTCCCACTTCCAAATCAGGGAGTAGTAAGACTCCCCCCTATGGTAAACTGTCTCAGTGACTTAACTTTAAAACCTCAAAGCCCTTCTCAACTGACTGTGCCTTTAGGGGGGAAAGATTGCTCTGCAGACAAAAAACTGGGAACTAATTACCCAGGACAAATGGGTTTTAAATATAGTTTCACAAGGATACAGATTTCACTTCCAGACATTACCAACCCCAAACGGTTGGCCAGATCTACCCCCAAATCAGTGGGCAGAGGCTCAAAAGCAATTACTCTCTCTCGTAAGCATAAGGGCTATTCAACCTGTACCAGAAGAGGAAAAGGGACAAGGTTTCTACTTAAGACTTTTCCTGGTACCCAGAAAAGACAACTCGTGGTGTCCCATCCTGGACCTTTCTATCCTAAACACCTTTTTGGTGATCCCAAAATTCAAGATGCTAACTCTTCATCAGTTGCTTCCTATGCTAGGCAAGGATGCCTGGTTGGCAACACTGGATTTAAAGGAAGCCTACCTGCACATCCCAATCAGGGAATCTTGCAGAAGGTACCTACGCTTCAAAGCAGGCTACATGCACTATCAGTTCTCTGCACTGCTCTTTGACATATCTACTGTGCCATCTACTGTGCCCAGGATATTCACAAAGTGCCTAGCTCCAGTCATTGCATTTTGCAGACAAAGAAATATTCAAATATACCCATACCTGGATGACTGTCTAATTCAGGCAGAAATCCAGGACATACTTTTGAATCATCTGGCATTTGTACAAAAGGTGCTAACTTGTCTGGGGTACATCATAAACAAAAAGAAATCACATCTTGTACCCTGTCAACAACTTATATTCCTGGGAGCAAGCTTAAACACAACTTCCCAGATGGCTTTCCTCACGCCAGAGAAACAAATTCATTTGACAGCTTACTTCAAACTAATGGCCACAAAAACCCTGCTCTCTGCAAGGCAAATACTGCAAGCCTTGGGGTTCATGGCCTCCTGCATTCTCCTAATTTCATATGCAAGACTGCATATGAGGAAACTACAATGGTATCTAAAAAGTCTATGGTGTCAACATTCCCAGGATCTAGAAGCAAAATGATTCCTATCATACCTTGCCTACAGTTAGACCTCCTTTGGATGGCAGAGGCCTGTCACCAAAACAAGGGACTACAATTCACTCTACCCCCTGCCGCCCAAACCCTAACAACAGATGCATCGGACTATGCATGGGGGGGCTCACCTGGCAGGGAAGTGCATTCAGGGCAAATGAAACCCAAGTCAAATGCACCTGCAAAACAATCAAAAAGAAATGTTAGTTTTACAGAATGCTCGGATAGTCTTCAAGGACCACATTCTTCCAGGACAATTAATGGTAAGGATGGACAACACCTTGGTTATGTGGTACATAAACAAGCAGGGGGGAACCCATTCATACCCCTTCTGCAGACTAGCCATGGCTCTGTGAAACACAGCCTTGAGCTACCAAATGCATCTACAGGCTCAATTCCTGCCAGGAAAGCTAAATACATTGGCAGACAAACTAAGCAGAAATCTCATGGACCCACACAAGTGGAAACTGGAACCAAAGATTTTCAACATGTTGATAAACAAATGGGGGAGCCCAGATATAGAACTGTTTGCCTCCCCCCAGAACTACTAATTGGACAAATTCTGCACAAGGACTCCCCACAAACAAGCTTGGAAAGTGGACGCCCTGTCCTTCAACTGGAAAAATCTATCAGTTTAAGCCTTTCCTCCTCTGCCTCTCCTCTCCAAAGTAGAGGGCTAGATTCTGCATCCTCAGCTTCAAACCCTGAACCTGGCAGCCTGGCTAATTACTTGACCTCTCCGTTACCATCCCTCAACAAACAAGTGTTGGATGTCATTTTGGAGGCAAGGAGACCTAGTACTAGAAAATCTTATGCTGAAAAATGGAAAAGATTCTGTTCCTGGGACCAAACTCAAGGGATGGGCACAGCAGCCCCCAATTTACCTCAGATTCTTCAATACCTAATTGAGATGCTTCACAAGGGCCTTTCTTTTTCCTCCATCAAAATTCATGCCTCAGCCATTTCAGCTCACTACAACACAGAACCACCCATCTTCTCTCATCCACTGCTCAAGCAGTTCCTCATAGGGGCCAAAAACTTAAGACCACCCAGAAGAGCTCCAACTCCAGCCCGGGATCTTAACTTTGTATTGGAAAAACTCACTCTACCTCCTTTTGAGCCAGCTGTAAGTGCAGAGTTAAAATTCCCTTCTTGGAAAACAGCCTTCCTTTTAGCAATCACTTCAGCAAGAAGGGTATCTGAATTACAGGCCCTTATGGCAGTGGAGCCTTTCATCTTTCATGCAGAAAGGGTGTCCCTCAGGACCAATCCCTCCTTCATGCCCAAGGTAGTATCCAGTGTAGCTCTTAATCAGTCCATTGATTTGCCAACCTTCTTTTCTAATCCACAGAACAAAGGGGAACGGATACTGCAGTCCTTAGATGTGCACAGACAACCTAGATTTTACTTGGACAGGACTAAACCTCAAAGGAAATCTGAACAACTGCTGGTGGTATTTGCTGCAGGGGCAGAGGGAAAGGCCATTTCAAAGCAAACCATTTCTAAATGGATAGGCCATTGCATTCATTTCTGCTATAAGCACCATGGAAAACCTATCCCACTGGGGATAAGACCACACTCAACCAGGGCTGCATCTACCTCTACAGCCTTTCACAGAGGTGTCCCTACCAGGGGCATCCTAGAAGCTGCTACCTGGAGTCCTGTACATACTTTCACCAAGCATTACTGTCTGCCTATTTTCTCTAAATCCAGAACTGGTTTTGCCACTGCAGTCTTGCAGAGCTTTATAGCTAGTCCTAATGCTATCTAAATTCCTCCTCCCATCCTTAGCTTTGGGAATCTACCCAAATGTGATGACTGCAACAGTGAAACACGAAGAACATAGTACGGTTGTGTACACTTACCATAAATGTAGATGTTCGAGTGTATTCACTGTTGCAGTCCTGGTTACCCTCTCTCCAGCCCCCTGACTTATTTTGGGTATACCTCTATTCTCCTTCACTATGCTTAAAAGCTTTTTGATGTATTTGCTTTTTTGTTGGAGGTATAACCTTGCGTATATATATATATATATATATATATATATATATATATATATATATATATATGGGTTCACTTCAATTCACTGAACTTTCAATTCACTGACTTTCATTTCACTGACACCATTTCACTGAAATTCATTTCACTGAAACTTCATTTCACTGACAACTATTATTAGCAATAAAATGGAATATGCCCCCTTCCCCACTGTAGTGCGACCCTGGAGTTAGAATATATAGTTAGGGGGGTGTGAGGGGTGTGGGGGGCGCAGCCCCCCACTTCATTTCATATGATATTCTTACATTTTGATATAATATTGCTTAGTAAAAGAAAAGTAAGTCCTGGGCTGCGCCCGACACCCCGATGTGGGGCTCTGCCCCCCACACCCCCCTAACTATATATTCTAACTCCAGGGTTGCACTACAGTGGGGAAGGGGGCATATTCCATTTACTTTGTAATAATACTTGTCAGTGAAATGAAGTTTCAGTGAAATGAATTTCAGTGAAATGGTGTCAGTGAAATGAAAGTCAGTGAATTGAAAGTTCAGTGAATTGAAGTGAACCCATATATATATAATTGCTTCCCATTAGGGGGGCACCTGACATCTGGGGCAAGAAGAACTGATGTAATGGCATCAGCTGCATGCTTTATACCCCTGACTACCTGATGTCGTGGAAGTTGAGACAACAACCAATGCAGGACCCAAGACTTTGATAATTAGGCCGACTGAGGGCTACTGCAAGCAGATAACCCTAATGTGATGACTGCAACAGTGAATACACTCGAACATCTACATTTATGGTAAGTGTACGCAACTGTACTTTACTTTTAATCTTCATAGAAAAACAAACTATAATAGAATGTATAAAAGCTAGAGGAAGTGGGGGAATACAAGAACTAAACTAAAGGAATAAAAAAGCTATGCAGCATTTTATGCTTTCCACAGTAGAATAGTAAAGAGTGGGTAGTCAAAATTTATAACAAAAAAAAATAATAATACCAACTCCACTGGCATCAAGGGATAACACCATGACTGTGACCCTGGCAACCAGAGTTCAAGTAGTGGTTTGAACACCTGTTAGAGGTGGCAGTGAGAAAAGAAAAGTGCCACAGCATTGCCATTTCTGCGATTTTAGGGAACTGTGGGGTATAAGCTGGGGTGGACATTGGCACATAGTTTGAGTTCTCAGTGGAGACTGGAGACCACAAGAGAGTGCTGCCATCTAGAGAGGCATGGCAGTTTTGAGGGCTGTGTCACCTGTGGAAATGAGTGGTACCCCTCACTGATACCCATGCCATGCCAAAAACTGACAGTGTTACTGAGCATGCACATTGAGGTTGGAGAAGAGACAAACATAGAAACAACCCTTGATGACTGCCTAAATGATGAATCCTTTCACTTGTTTTTTTCACCCCAGGGTGAGGGGAAGGACTATTGATTGGCAGGCAGTAGGGGCAAAAAGCTCACCCCAAAAAGAAAAACAAATAGGTAAAAATGACTATGGACATTAAAGTGAGAACGAAAAGGCAAACCTTGTTATGTGTTTTGCACTGGGGGTAGGGGGTAGCTAATCATATATTAAGGAAATGAGGCATAGGATGGTTCCTGGTATTAAGAAAACTGAGTGGTTAAATTCTTAAATAGTGAAAATACCTGTAGTCATTCCTACAGTATTGAAGGATCACTTCACTGTAGTGATATGGATATTAGACCTGGATGATGAGAGAGCAAAAAAAATATTAAAGGAAAGCAACTTGTAGAAAAAAAAAGAAAGAAATGTGTGATATAAAGAATGTACTCTTGGCACCGTAACAACATGATGAGGTGTAGGCTGCCCAGGAAATTGACAATGATAGGTTGGGGGGTGAAAAGGAAAATATAATCCAAAGAAAATGAGACTAAGGGTGAATGTAAATGGTTCTAATTTTAAATTGTTGATGATTACTCAGCCTCATATCATCTTCAAACTTCAGTACTTTCATTCCCACCTAAGAGAAGTTCTTCAGAAGATATGTGATGTAAAAATGTGGCTGTAACAGCTAAAAATTATGACTTAAAATAACATGAATAATTTAGCTTTAATTTCTTAAATGTAATGAGAAGTGTCAAAGCAAAAGGTGTACTCTCCAGTCTAGCTGGTGAATCTGGGTATCCTGAGGCAGTGTTACAACTGCCTCATGTATACAGACAAACCCTCTCCTCCTACCACAAAACACTAACATATGCGAGAGGTGCAGTTATACAGCCAAACTGGAGGCTAAGCTGTCTCCACCCAAGACTGGAACAGACAGTCAAGAGGAGAAGGTTAACACTTGCACCACACCTCCAGCACACATAGACCTACTAAACCAGCACTGGCAAAAAATGCACATAAATACAGAAAATCATACTCGGAGGCTCTAAATAAAAACCTGCAAAGGCATCAGAGACCTCCAAAGCAGACACCCAAACAACCTGCACCTCCCTTCACAAACCAGACAACATATAAAACACAAAATCAGTGTGCCGTACAATCACAGCCCTTAAGGCGAAATAATATACCTAACACACTAGTAATAGGTGACTCTATAGTTAGGCACACTGACATCCCACTCACTAGGCTGGACAAGCAGAAGGTTACTGTTAGCTGCCTGTCGGGAGCCAGAATCCGCCACATAACGCAAGCACTCAGGTCACTCCAGAACAAGTACAAATATGACTCTGTCATTGTTCATGTTGGTGTGAATGACCTGAGATGTACCTCCCTGGGCTACATGAAAAGAGACATGGAAGAGCTCTCTGATCATGTAACCCAGGCTGGTATGACCCTGACCCTGAGTAGCATCCTGCCCTCACCAAGAATGATACCTCAGTATAAAGAAATAAATTATCAATTTCAGCAGTTGGCTAAACTTCTGGTGTCATTCAGAGGGGATCCAGTGTCTGTCAGCCTGGGACACCATGCTTGACAAGCCGCGTTGCTTTGCAAGAGACAGCTTGCACCTGTCACCCCTAGGCATTTGAATACTGGCTAAGGTTCTTGCTGCCCCCATAGTGCCTTTTTTAGGCAAGGCTCAAAAGTCAAACCCACCTCTGTAAAAAAGCACAATTAACAAAAAACTGAGGGTTATGCTACTCAATGCCAGAAGTCTAAACCTCAAAATGCACGCGCTCAAAGTACTCCTCAGTATGGAGAACGTCGACATCTGTGCAGTAAATGAAACCTGGTTTAAGGCTCCAGAGAGCACCCCTGCACTACCGGGCTACAACTCGTACCACATGTTTCAGCCACATAACACGGACCAAAACACAAAAGGAGGGGGGTGTATCCATATTCATCAAGGATACCTACATCGCCAGGTTAGTGGAGCAGCATGATACCTCTGAGATCATCCATGTGCAACTAACATTGGGCAAATCTGCAATGCAAATTGTGGCCTTCTACAGATCACCCTCCTTTCTGGAGACACTGGAAAACATGAAGGTCCTACCGAACACCCTGGTATTGGGCGATTTCAATTACCCTACCATTAACTGGGAAAACTACTCAAGTACAAACTCACAGGCCCAGCGCTTCCTGGAATTCATCAACTCAAACGCCCTGGATCAACTGGTACACTCCCCTACCAGAGGTGAAAACATATTGGACGTGGTCATCACAAACATGGGCGACAGGTGTTCCACACCAGAGGTCAACCCATCACTGGTTAGATCAGATCATAAACTAATCACTCTGAATATCCACACCACACCACACCACCACCCCCAACTAAGGAAACCACAGTAAAAAAACTTTTCTAAAGCAAACTTCACCTTACTTAAGACAGAGGTGGTAAGTTTCACAGCCCCCACGCTAAAGGATAACGCTGCCCAAGATGCAGAAATGTTTACAAATGCAGTCTATGTGCACCTACAAGGATGCATGGATTGTGCCATCCATAGCAAAACCAAGACTCATCCTCTAAGAGAAGGAAACCAGTCTGGTGGACCCCTGCCATAAACAGGCTATACAATAGAAGGAGGAAACTGGTTCAGAAAAAAGTAAATCCCAAGAAGGAAAGACATCCCTGATCAGTATCAGTAAGAAACTAAGGTCCCTCATAAAATAATCCAAGGCTAACTGAAAGAAAAATAGCCAAGGATTTAAAAGATAACCACAAAGCCTTCTTTAGCTATGTTAAGAATCTAAGTGGCAACTCACAAATATGCACTGAACTAGTGCAAAATAGCATGAAATATACTGAACCTACTGATATTGCCAACATCCTGGCAGATAGATTCAGTGCAAACTTCACCCTCCTCTCATCCCCAAAAGGGCCCACAACAATACCGGAAAAGTGTAGTGTCCCAGAAATCACAGACACACAGGTGAAAATAGCCCTTTCAAAACCCAGAAATACAGTATCAATGGAGCCAGATGGTGTCCCAGGCTGCATCTTGCATGAACTACAGAACAAACTAACCCCCCCACCTAAACACGCTGTTCAGCCTCAACCTCTCCACAGGCTATGTGCCCATAGAATGGTACACAGCAACGGTTATTCTACTCCACAAAGGAGGGGCCACAACTGACCCTGTTAACTATCGCCCCATAAGCCTGACTAGCCTGATCTGCAAGGCTATGGAGCGCATCATCAAGGAACTCATTAACAAAGACATTGGGAACCTCGTAACACTTGATTTGACCCAGTTCGGCTTTGTTAAGGGCAGATCATGCCTACTAAACCTGGTTGACTTCTTCGAGACAGTCACCAAGGCCATAGATGAGGGAAAGGTTGTTCACACAGCGTACCTTGACGTCAGAAACACAAAGATGAGGACCACCACGATTATGCAACCAAACGTAAAAACTTCTTTATTTGTTACAGAACAGGAGAGATGAGCGCTTTCACGTACAAAAACAGTACGCTTCTTCAGATCTATTTACTTGTGTCTAAAGCAGAGCTTATATAGTGCTGCTCATTAATTTCATTGCTATACTCATTAGGTAATTAATCAATTATCATTTTGATTAACATTTCAATTGATGCTCTAACACAAAAAGCAGTACTTTTAATAGTAACTGTTACTGAAGTTAGACTAGCAAGCAACTAGAAACAAGACACTTCAACATCTCTAAATAAAAAGACATATCGTATATATATCTATAAAGGCTCTCTCTTAAAAACACATTTTTTACCTTACATTTTAAAACAATTCATATTTATGTAATACTATATAGAAACATGTATTATTTAAAAACTCATATAATATATGTGTAAAAACTCTTAAGAAACAAATAAGGGTATGTAGTATATATATAAGAAATATATATAAAAAGGGGAGTATATATATATATATATGTATGTGTAGTTCAATGAGCGGAAAAAATATATATATAACTCAACTCATAGCAGCATAAATTCTATTCATTTAAAATGTTAGTATTAAATACAAAAACAAGAGAAATTCAACTGCTGTATATATATTATATTATACATCATGAACTATGTATATTTCATCATTATAAAGCACTCTTTTGTAGTTGTATAGTATGTATCACTGTTCGATCATATAAAAACTTTGTAGACAGCAGAATACAATATGTACAACTCTAATAATAGCTTCCCTGACCAAACTATACCTTTCCTAAGATCTGCATGATGGCCTAAGACACATAAAGCTAAACTGACCAAAAAATCATCCATAATATAATGAAAAAACTCCATATAGCTCGTCCATATCCGTATGAAAAACAAAAACATAAATATGTGCCTAAAAAGTCATTAACAAAATAGTATCACTAAAACTATGTTTATAAGAGCTCTAGGTATGTTTGCCTCTCATTCTAGCATAATACAGGTGATAGAAATACTATATTCAGTGTATTACTAACTAGAGCTAATATCTAGGATAAACATATAAATGTCTATAAAAATAGTGTAGTATAGATATGCCAAAAAAAAAACATTCCATGTTTCAAGTAGACTTGAATTAAAAATATATATATAATATAATATCATAAAACCTAATTAAAAACTAACATTAAATATTTTATAATTATGTATAATAATAATAAATAGTATAGATATTAATCAACCTGCCTTAAATAATCAAATGAAAATTTATATTTAAACTGTATTCAATAATCATAAAAATCAAATATATTATAAAATTATATATTAGATCATATCTAGGCATCTCGGGCTCTATTAAATATGAATATGTTGATCATATATATAACATACATATTTACTCAAAAGAGTTCTTTATTATAACTAGGAACTAAATTTATTAATATCTATAAACCATGGCTTCAGAATCACCATATGTGGATAGAGAGACATATTTTATTTCAAGCTTCTTTTTTTGAGGACTGACCTCACACTAATATATTGATTTAAACCTGGAGTGTAATGTGCTTTAAACTTCAGGATCCACTGTAACTCTATGCTTTCTAATTCATTGAAAGCATCTCCTTTCCTATTACTAGGGCTTACTAATTGAAGTGTTCTAAATCTAAACTCATGTCCCGGATTGTTCATTACATGTTTAGTTAGAGCATTCTTCAGATCTTTTCTCCTGATGTCATAAGTATGGTTGTACATGCGTTCCTTGAGGGATCTGGTTGTCATCCCAATGTAGAACACATTACAAAATAAGCAATTAGCTAGATATATCAGGTGGGCACTATTACAATTTGATCTAAAGTTAGGTTTGAAAGTAATACTTAAATGTGGATGAGTGAACTCTATATCTTCTGAAATATAGTTACACATACTACACTTTTTGCATGGATAGGTACCTATTTCATTTGTTCTGGTTAAGTCCCCTATTATATTGTTATGTATCTTGTCATATATTTTCTCTGTATCAAAATTTTGTTTTTCAATACATAACAATCTTTTAAGATTCTTACTATTGGTATATAGAAAACATGGTTTAATTCCTACTATTGCCTTAATTTCTTCATTAGTAAGTAAAATACACCAATTCTTCCGTATTATATTAGTGATGTTCTTAATGTCACTAGTGTATCTAGTTTGAAAAGGGACTATTTCATTGTATGGCTTAAGTCTAGTATATTTTTGGTGGAACTTCTTCCTGTTATTCAAGGGGATGGAAATAGATCTAGGTGAAAATGTCCCCTGCTGGATCATTCCTCTATCATAATGTCTCTCTATGAACATGTCATTTAATTTCATTATCTGTTGCATTCTATCTTCCTGATTCGTACACAATCTATTAACTCTCGTATGTTGACCCTTAACAATGTTATAAAATATATGTCTGGGGTGCATGCTGCTGTACTCCAATAGTGTATTCTTCCAGCAAGTTTTTCGGTAGATGGTATGACTTAATTTGCCTCTATCATCCTTGGTAATGGTAATATCTAGAAAATTAATTTCAGTTGTGGAGTATTCAAAAGTGAATCTAAAAAAAGATGTTGTAGTTTCTAGATATTCCACTAGGTCTAGAAATTCTTGTAAAGTACCATTCCAAAAAATTATGATATCATCTACGAATCTTTTATATAGCAGCATTTTATCAAAGTTGGCGTGATTAAACAAATGCATGCATTCCCAGTAATATACAACAAGATTTGCGTAAGTGTTTGCACAGGGAGTGCCCATAGCCACTCCCCATTGTTGCAAAAACAATTTCTTGTCATATAAAAATACATTGTTATTCAGTATAAGGTCTAATATAGCATTCAATAGAATTCTTTCATTATTACTGAATCTATCTGTACTATGTAGGATGTATCTAATAGCATCTGAACCATAACTGTTAGGAATAGATGTAAAAAGGTTCCTCATATCCATAGTAATTAGGATGCTATCTTTAGGGATACCTTCTTCAAAATTGGATAATACATCTAATAATTGATATGTATCTTTCAAAATGCTATTTATTTCATTTATAATAGGCCTTAATTTCTTTTCTATGTAGACTGACATAGTTTCCGTAACCCATCCATCTCCTACTATTATAGGTCGTAGTGGTGGTGGTGATATCCCTTTGTGTACTTTTGGCAGCCCTTTTATATAAGGTATCTTGGGTTGCTCTATCAGGAAATATTGATATAGCTCTTGGTCTATCTGCCTACACATTAGGAAATCATATAATTCCTGGTGTACTGAAAAAATAACTTTAGTTAAATCATTAGTATGGATTTCCTTATAAGTATCAGTTTCTCTAAGCATATTCAGCATTAGTGTATTATAGGTAGTGTAATCTAGAACAACTATTCCACCCCCTTTATCTGCAGGCTTTATAATTATTCCCTTATCATGTTGAAGTGCATAAAGTGATTCCCATTCCAAGTGTGACAGATTGGTATATAAATTCCTCTTTTTCTCATTATTAAAAAATTTATAAAAATCTAACTCACAAGCCTTGATGAAACATTCTGTAATTGGTGTTTGTGCTGGTGAAAACACACTCTTTCTTTTAAAATTATTACTATTAGCATAACTAACTTCGTTATATTGCTCTTTGTTTTTAAACATACATTTCAAATTAACCTTACGGACAAAAAGGCGCAAATCAGTTAAAATTTCACTTATATTGCTGACCTGGGCAGGAATAAAGGAGAGCCCTTTATTCAGTAATTTATAGTCAATCTCTGTTAAAGTTCGTTGTGATAGATTAAACACTAAGTCCTCTGCTCCCTTCTTCGATTCCTGTTGCTCGATGCCATTTCTTCTCCCGAGAATTTCCTCTTGCCCCCCAAAAGGGCCCACAACAATACCGGAAAAGTGTAGTGTCCCAGAAATCACAGACACACAGGTGAAAATAGCCCTTTCAAAACCCAGAAATACAGTATCAATGGAGCCAGATGGTGTCCCAGGCTGCATCTTGCATGAACTACAGAACAAACTAACCCCCCCACCTAAACACGCTGTTCAGCCTCAACCTCTCCACAGGCTATGTGCCCATAGAATGGTACACAGCAACGGTTATTCTACTCCACAAAGGAGGGGCCACAACTGACCCTGTTAACTATCGCCCCATAAGCCTGACTAGCCTGATCTGCAAGGCTATGGAGCGCATCATCAAGGAACTCATTAACAAAGACATTGGGAACCTCGTAACACTTGATTTGACCCAGTTCGGCTTTGTTAAGGGCAGATCATGCCTACTAAACCTGGTTGACTTCTTCGAGACAGTCACCAAGGCCATAGATGAGGGAAAGGTTGTTCACACAGCGTACCTTGACCTCGCCAAGGCTTTCAACACCATTTCCCACTCGGGTATTACAGAAAAACTCACCAGCCTGAACATAAACCCTTACGTCATGAGATGGGTTGCCAGCTGTCTTACGGACAGAACTCACATGGTAAGAATAGCGGGCTCCAGGTCCGACTCTAAACCAGTCACAAGTGGTGTCCAGCAAGGCTCGGTCCTGGGACCCCTACTGTTCGGCATATACTTCTCAGAAGTGCAGGCAAACACAGGAGGACTATGGCTAACCAAGTTCACCGATGATTGCAAACTGGGAGCCATAATTGACTCTCCGACTTACACGGACATGCTCCAAAAGGGCCTTACTGAGATGGACACCTGGTGTCAAAGTCATGGCCTCAAGCTAAATGCCAAAAAATGCATAGTCATCCCATGTGGGAAAAACACCCACGAATTACCACATAGTTGGCAGCCCTCTTAATACAGAAGAGGTAATAAGAGATCTGGGGACCCAGGTAGATAGTACTCTCTCCCTTGACAATCCTATTGCCAAAGTATTTAGGAAATCCTTCTATGTGGCCCATCTAGTTACTAAAGGGTTTGCATCTAGAAATAAAGAGGTTATAGTGCCCCTCTACTCATCACTCATCAGACCCATCATAGAGTACAATGCCCCATTTGGGATGTACCTTACAAGACTTCCAACAGCTGGAGAGTCCACAAAAGTACCTCACCAAGAGGATTACTGGCCTCAAACATATGTCCTATGCAGCCCGACTGAAAAAACTCCAGCTGTACTCAGTGACATATCGCTTACTCAGAGGTGATCTCTGCCTGACTTACATGTCCAACTCAGAACTGATGGACATGTTCCACCTAAAGAAATCCAAGTCACTGTGAGCCACACGCTCTAGTGAGCTAAACCTCGCCACAACAATAAATAGAACATGCTGGAGGTATAGATTCCTGTCACAGAGACTCCCCATGCTTTGGAACAAAATTCCAAACTACATTAGGCAGAGCCCCTCACTAACACTCTTCAAGAGAAACCTTGACGAGTGGATGGGTAACAGAAAATACACCCCTGGAATCAGTTCATTGGCTCTGCTTGACAGAGGATCAGTTAATTAGTCAATGGGGCTACGAAAGCTGACACACTCTGGCTAGGCTTATAAATGCCCTCAGGCAGATAGCCTAGTACCTACCTATGAATTTATAAAAACCCAAATAACAGTAAGAAAAACCTGAAATTATATAATTAATATGAACTGTTGGAACAGTGAAAATGAAAAGAAAAGTTACATCCACGGAGCACAGAAACAGAGCAAACCATATACGCACTCTTCAATTATACGGCATAAATCAAAATAATCTAGTGACTCTGGGCTACTGAAACGTAGGAATGAAAAATATGCATGGTAATAATAATCATGGTTAAAGTCTTTAAAAGGTTAAAAATTCTGAAAAATGATTAAAAACTGTTCAGCTGTTTTCCTGTGCTTATTTAACTCTTCTTACTCCTGTGTTCTCTTAGTAGTCTCTAGGCCTGCTTCTGCCATCTCTACTTTTTGCTCACTTCCATTTGAGTTTTTTCTTTTCATATTCAGTTTTAAACTCTTATGGAACATTTTTTTTTGTAGCCAAACTCTTTTGCAACCCATGTAAATTGATAAAACCTAATGTAAACCTGCTACTCTATTAACAATGCATAAACACTGTATTATACTCTACTTTATACAACTTGTATAAGAACTATACATGAACTGTCTAAAATTTTTCAACAATGCAAACAAAACCATCTGTCATATTTGAAGTGTATAACTTAAGTTTATTTGCACTGTTTATTGCCTCTGAGCCCGGTCTTGGCTGAAAAGGGTATTTGATCAGTTCACCTACCCAGTTACTGAATAGTAAATAAAAGTAAATAAAATAATAAATAAAGGTGAGAAAATGTTAGCTTCTATTAAAATTTAAACTAAGGAAATACAATTGGAGAGATGCTGAATGAATGCAACACATCCACAATGGTTCTTAAAAGTCACAATAAAAAAATACATTCAGACCAGAGTATGAGTAATCCAGAAAAGTAAAATAAATAACTTAGTAACTAAAGGTCACATTGAAAACAATGTGATCTAGAAAGAGCAAAAGAAAAAATAGGAAAATCAAATGGAGATGTAATGATTGTTCATTTTACAACAAAAGCCATGTCAGTCAGCCTAAAGAAAAAATGTGAGACAGTAATGAGCTTTAGGTGATTTTTCTGTACATCTGTTTAAGTTCTTGTCATATTTAAAATTTGACCTTTTTTTAAGTTTTAGCAAGCAGCTGATAGAGGTTTGCTCATTAAGACTTGGGGGATGGGTGGATTTACAGGAGCCAAAATGAGTTTGGCATTGATTATAATTCTGCCATTTCCAGCACCAAATTAAAATCATTATCTCTGGCTAAAGGGAATCACTAATTTTAGCATATGGAATAAGAAACCCCCTGTAGTAGTCAAGAAACAAATATAGTATAATTCCAGTGGTGTCCATGCTATAACAGGCAACTCCAATACTTTGTTCCAGGGCATATTTAATTGCTGAGATATCTTATTGGTGGAGAAACAGTGTAGGATGATTCCACATTTGGTGGAGTGCCCTACTAAATAGTAAATCTACTAAATAGTAAAGCTGGTAATCTTTCTGATGAAATCTGGGGATTTCAGTTTAAATGTGTTTGTTGGGAGAGCAAGTGGCTGTAAGTGTTCTGTCATGGAGAGCTCTACTTTGTACAACCTTATAGTATGTTTTGGTGTGAGTATGAGTGTGTGCAGGGGCAAGTTAAGTGTATCTTGGGCCTTTTTGGTTGTTTTCAAACCATGGGCCCCCATACTCATGTTTAGGAACATGCATAAAAGCATATGTTCTTTTAGATTCACCTTACTGATTGTTCTAGATTATATTTCTTTTTATTATAGCAACAGTCATTAATGTGTATGTTCTAAATTTGTAGTTTTGAACATTTTTTCAAGTAAGCAGTGAAGCAAGATGTAATGCCAACCAGAAAAAAAACACTCAAAATTGTTGTCATTATAATCAAACAATATCAGAACTCATCAGTCATACCCACTTTATTGACTGTTGCACATTATATGTCTGATCATAATGAAAGTGGCCACGGTAAAGTATTCCAATTTGCTTTGTGCACATGCACATTAGTCCTGTAAACACAGACTAATGACCTTTTAACTTAATCAACTCAGCAGGGTCAGTCATTTTTATCTACAGGCATCTTGTAAACCTAGCAATGATTGTTAACTGTATCCTTCTTAGATGCCTGTCACAAAATTTCATAACAGTAATAATGACAAAATTGATAGATTTCAAGTTTGTTTCACAGAAAAACACAATAGCCACAGTGAAGTACTCCAGCTTAATTCACACATGCACGCATACTATTCTTGCAAATCCAGATTCAAGACTGTTTAAAAACAGTGATAAGAGCATAAGCTACTGTCATCCAGAGATAGTCCTTGACCCCACAAGCAGTTATAACCACTTTGTTGACTATGTATACCCCTTATTATAATGAAGAAGTAAATTATGTACTTTATTGGTAGCTTTGGATGAACTGCATGAAACTGTATAAAGATAACTAGCATTGTACCATAAGATCCTGATATACAATTTCAGTAGTACAGTATTTTTAATGAGTACATAAGAAATATTAACCACCTGATAGCATATGCTAAGTCAAAAGGCACAGTCTCTGCAGAAGTAAAAGTCATTTGAATAATTCCACATTGAAGACAACTACTACTAATGCAGATGCTGCTATTGACAAATAAGTTTGCATTTCAGTGCTTCATCTACAAATGCTGTGCCTGCTATCCTTGAAGAATGCTGCATTAAAAAAACTGGTGTGCCATAACATTTCCTCAACTCGATCTTATGCAATAGGGGATAGCTGTCAAAAAACAACCACATGTTCATAGTTAGTTACTAGGTATGTAGTCCAGGAGCCCAAATTCTCAATTTCCCCAAAGCACTAACTCATTAAATGACTGGCTGAAGGTCACACAGTAATTAATTGAAGGTAAAAAGATGCAGCTCATTAACAAGTCATGACTTTAGTCCTCTGCACTAACTGGCAGACAGAGTAATGCCTTTTAACTAAATGCCAAAATTCTTTACAATCCAATCTTGTAGAGAACACTTCTTCTTCTTCTTTCGGCTTTTCCCGGTTAGGGGTCTCCAGAGCAGATCACTTGTCCGCTCATGATTGGCAGTGGAGTTTTATGGTGTCGAGTTGCCAGCTCAGCACCCAACCTTCCACAGAAGGCACACACACACACTCACTCAAGCCTAGGGCCGATTTAGAGTGTCCAGTCCACATACAGCATATCTTGGGATGTAGGAGGAAACTGGAGTACCCGGTGGAAACCCACGCGACCACAGGGAGGACATGCGGACTCTGCACAGAAGGCACCCCAGTCGAGGATCGAACCGGGGAATTGTAGAGAACACTATATTACAGTAATATGCGACGACTGCATAATGGATGCTGAAGATCAGACAATTCTGACTATTACTCCAAATAATGCAGACTATATGACCTGATAAATGTTACCCCTTCACAGTTGCTGGAGACTGTAAAAAGGTACTGCAAAAATCTATTACTAAAATGCAACATGTTTAGACTGTACTATACAATCCACTCCTATTAATGAATAAGTTAATTCTTTAGTGCAATGAATAACACAAAACAATTCAAGACAATACAGATGATGCAGCATCTTTTGTTCAATAACCCACAGTCATACAAAAGTTGGAAATATTACTGCATACAACATGCTGTTTCTTTTTGGGGGGGGGGGCTGACATGATTGCAGGGTACCTACATCTTATTTTTGAACTTATATCTTCCCTGTCATAAAGAAAAGCTAATCCTGTCTAACATGACTTATTATTGCAGAATATACTGCGGTGGTGGTGCTGCGGTAGCGTTGTCGCCTCACAGTAAGATGTCCTGTTCGATTCTCAGCTAGAGCGTCTTCTGTGTGGAGACATGCGTGAATGGGCATGCCTTCGTTGAAGGTTGTGCGTCAGAGCTGGCAACTCGGCACGTAAAAATCTACCGTCAATCATTAGCGGACCGGAGTTCCGCTGTGGCGACCCCTAATCAGGAAAAGCCGAAAGACACAACAACATACTTCCAGAGTTAACAGAGAGTGATCATTGTCAAAATGCAGGGTAATGAACCAGGCCCCCACTAGTCATACCAATATCCCATTACTTGTCTGCCTTCCACCAGTTACCATAAAAGAGTGTCCAAACCTGTCAGTGCACATTCCATAGTATTCTTTACTTTTACAAGTATCAGAGATTTGGATTTCATTTTAAATTTTATCGCAAATTTTAAAGTAAAAACACTGTTAGCCATTTTCTAAACAAAACACTCTCACATTGAAGAGAGACTTGGCAGTAAAAACAGGAATCTTCTCTTCCCGTGAAACTGACATTTACTGAAAATGCATCTGGCAACACATTAAACTGTATGACACATGCTGGAATTCATAATCAAATAGCATATATTGAAGCACTAGTTAGCAGCTGTGCGAAAGGTATCAGAATTCAAAAGACCAATTTGTAATACAGTTGCTAACAGCCTGGGATAGCCCACTTGGACCCAGGTATCACTTGTGGTAAAGTAACTTGGTCAGAGTCATACAGAAGGCAAATGTGGACTGAAGAAATCAAACCCTGTACCACAGAAACTACAGCTCATAGCTGTAGCCCTGTATGCCAATTATCACACTAAATGAGGGCTGAATTAATCAAATTCTGTCCCATAGGAAATACAGCTCACAGTCTTAATCCTCTACTCTATGTGTCAACTAAAGTAAAAAGAGATAAGAAGGGTTCAACCCCCATACCACCTGACCATACCTGTCAACCTCTTAGTGCAGAAAATCTGGACAAAGGCCAAAAAATAGGGATACGTTTTAAATATTTCTATTATAAATTTAGAAAGTTATAGACTAACAGGTTTTGAATTAGGCAGTCGAAAACAGTGAAAACAAGCTGGGAAATAGTGGCATACTGAACAAGACAGGCTACAGATCACAGCAGCTATATTCACCAACTCAAAGAAAACTTTGTACTACTAAATGCTTCAAACCTTTAATGATGAGCACTTATATCTTTAAATATAAAAACTTCTTCAGATGTGTAGCTCCCCATTAAAACAAATACACTGACCGGTGAATTAAAAGATGTACACCATCTGACAGCTGAGCCTCCTGCAAAGGACAACCCACTGTACCATTCACAAAAAGCATACGCACATGTTCATTAGAACTGAACCAACCAACTGAAAACAGATTTATAGGTTCATAGGTTCATAGGTTCATACTAGGCTATCTGCCCGAGGGCATTTATAAGCCTAGCCCATAGTTTTGTGGCTTACGCCACCCCTTTAGTTTGGAGAAACTATGCCCATTATTTTGCTGTGCCTCTGTCGAGCAGTGACACTGAGGTAACCCCTGGAGTGTATCTGCGATCTCCCATCCATTGGTCAAGATTCCTCTTGAACAAGGCCAGCGAGGTGCTCTGCCTCACATAAACCGGGATTTTGTTCCACAGCATAGGGAGTCTTTGGGTGATGAATCTATCCCTCCAGCACGTCCTATTAATAACCGTGTCGAGGTTTAAGTCTCCCGCCCTTGTGGCTCTGAGGGATCTAGATTTTTTGAGATGAAGCATGTTCATCAAATCTGGGTTTGACATGGCCTTGTATGTCAGGCATAGGTCACCTCTGAGCAAGCGGTAAGCAACTGAATATAACTGGAGTTCTTTCAGTCGGGCAGCATAAGACAGATTTTTGAGACCCTTTATCCTTTTGGTGAGGAACTTTTGTGGCCTCTCCAGCTGCTGCAAGTGTCGGGTCAGATACATTCCGAATGGGGCATTGTACTCGATCATCAGTCTGATGAGTGATGAGTATAGGGAGACTATGACTTCCCTTGATCTAGATGTGAATCCCTTCATGATAAGGTGGGCAATGTAGAAGGTCTTCCTAACTACTTTAGCAATATGAGTGTCGAATGAAAGGCTACTGTCAACCTGGGTTCCCAGGTCCCTAATAACTTCTTCTGTGTTCAGGGGATTGCCACCTATATGGTAGCTAGGGGTAACCTTATTTTTCCCGAAGGGTATGACTATGCATTTCTTGGCATTTAACTTTAGGCCATGGCTCTGGCACCAGTTATCCGTTTCTGTGAGACCCTTCTGAAGGATATCTGTGTCGGATGTGTTTTCCACTACGGCGCCCAGTTTGCAGTCATCTGCAAACTTTGTCAGCCATAACCCTCCTGTGTTTGCTTGTACTTCAGAAAAGTAGATGCCAAACAAGAGTGGGCCCAGGACTGAGCCCTGTGGGACACCACTTGTGACAGGCTTTGAGTCTGACATGGCACCAGCAACTCTGACCCTGTGGGTTCTGTCACTCAGCCAGTTTGTAACCCATCTTGTAATGTATTGAAGAATAAATGTAAAAGTAGTTTTACATTACAAAATGTGATAAATAAATACACACATAAATACACTGAGATGTAACGACTAAACAAATAAATAGTTAACATGTTAAAATTTAATATAGTATATATTAAGATTTTGTATATCGAAAAATGATGCAAGTTATCTATGCAATGCTTTTAACTTAAGTAAGCATGCAGTAGATAACTGCTCATTCAAGCCTGGCCAACAGTCTGCTTTAAGAAGCAATTGCCAGTATAACTCACATTTTTCAAGGGAAAGTGTCCATGGACCCCCTCTGTCATTTACAGGCAAATGTTCAAAAATCATAAATTAAAAAAAATGGCTTGAATTAGAATGAATTTAAGAAGTGTATTAAGTCTGAAACCCACATGTCTGCCATTATTTTCTGACTTCAGTCCTCAGTGATTTACCAGAAAAAACAATTTTTTTATGAGGAACAGACCTAAAATATGAGGCAAAAATCTGGACATTCTGTGAAGCTCTGGAGAGATGAAAGGTATGGCCCTGACACAGGAAACAACATCAACCCACTACACTAATTTATAAGTTACAAGTGTAATAGTGTGATGTAAGAACTTAATATGTGTGTGTGTGTGTGTGTGTGTGTGTGTACATATACACACACACACACACACACACACACACACACACAAGTGACCATCTATTACAGGTTGCTAAATATCAAACAGTAGGCAAATGGAGGTGAAATGATTCAAACTCTGTACTTGTGACTAAAGGAAGCAGTGCATTAATATCGCATGGAACTCTGACATTATTGATTGACTGCTCAGTGACTTTTAACCATCAGAGATTTATCAAAAAAAGTGTGTGTGTGAATATCTGGCAGATATTCCAGAGGATTAAGGCTTGAAGCTCTTAATGAGCCCCTTCCTGTAGTGAAACCAGGCTGCAGGATTTGAGTCCTTCTACCGCCGTTTGTCTGCTGTCTGAGTCTGAGCAAGTCACTTACCCAGACAGTGTGCTCTTCAGCTTTAAAAGCAAATAACTGGGGCATTTTATGTGTGTACATACATACGCACTCAAAAACACACACTTTTGGCTACATCCCTTGGACATTTCCACGATTGTCATATTAATACAATAGATGGATCACACAAGACTTCATCTGCTGGCAGCCAGTGCTGCAACAGGGTAATCTCTGCACGAAGCAGTGATTCAAAGTAACAGAAGTCATCTTATCTCCCACACACCAATGATTCAGGCTGTTGCTATTTCCTGTACTGCTAGCTGTGGATGGGGTGGAATGAATCTTACTTGCTAAGTAGAGATTCTGGCTGCTAATGGTGTGATGTGTTTGTCGGCTAGTCATGGCCCCCTCTGAAGGTGAACACCCTGGGAGATTGCCCAATTTGCTCCATTATAATTTGCCAGTGTGTGAATATAGTAAGTCCAAAGAAATTAGAAGGCTCCAGTTTGTATAAAATAATGCAAATTTATTCAGCATTCCACAAGATAAACCAAAATAATTGCCCACCAGGCTTTCAGTTAAAAAGAAAGAAAAAATACCTTATGATGCTCTCCAGAATGGATATATAGCGTTATACAGCCTCTCAGGTAAATAGGCTGCTCCCATAAAGTCCCACACTGTAGGCCTCAGTCAAACTCTGATACCAGTTCTGTATTGCAGGTAAGTCTTCCAGGTATACTTCACAAATAAGCCTAAAAAAGGCTGTCCCAGTCCATGCCTTCAGGATCTCTGAGTAAGCTCTTGCTTTACCCTATACTGATCCTCTGAGGATCTAACTTCCCAGCATGCTGTTTGGAGGTAACAGCCTTGAATTCAGTAGTGCATCATTAGCTAGATAATACAGTCATTTTCTGATTACAGCATTTTGAGAATTTCCTACATGCGTGTCATTCACTATACATTCAAGGAGCTCTATACTTTTCCATACTCAGCATCTTAAAAAAGATACACACAAACACATCACATAAACAGACGTATACATAGGTTCATAGGTTCATACTAGGCTATCTGCCCTAGGGCATTTATAAGCCTAGCCAGAGTGTGTTTGGCTTTCGCCACCCATTTTAAATTAATTTTGCTATGCACTTTTTCGAGGTTAGTATACTGTGCCTCTGTCTAACAGTGACACAGAAGTGATACCCGGGGTAAACCTACGATCCCCCATCCACTCATCAAGATTCCTCTTGAAGAGAGTCAATGAGGGACTCTGCCTAACCTGGACTGGGATTTTATTCCAGAGTGAAGGGAGCCTCTGGGTTATGAATCTGTCCCTCCAGCATGTCCTATTTATTTCAGTGCTGAGGTTCAAGTCTCTCGAGTGCGTAGCTCGATGGGATTTGGATTTTCTGAGGTGCAGCATTTAACCTCTATGCATTAATTTAGCACCATTCCCTGTATAACATGGCATACTGTATTCAGCCAGCTACATAACTTTCATAGGTATTTATGGACAACATATTAAAGGCTTTCTCCTGATTTACCACCACTACAAGTCTTTCCACTGCTTTTTCTTGTGCCAAAATAACATCATTAGAAATTGTCACATAGTTGTAATATTGCATCATCTTTGTCCTTACAGTATATACTTGGTAGGGGTATTGTCCTGCTTTACAGGACAGTAGTGATTCTGAATTTTCCATAGCAGTAACATTACCTGCATGTTAAGGGGTAGAGCAGGGCTGTAGCTCTCACAGAGGTTAACATAACCAAACTCTCAGCTGCTGGAACTCTTCATCTGTCTTAGCCAAGCTTTAAAAACCAACAGTAATGATGTCTGCTCTATGAGTTTATGAAATAAAATAATTTTATACTGAAGTAGTAAACGCAGGCCCTGATTTTCACAAACATACAGTGCCAGATGCTTGCTTTGTACACCATGAATCACTGACATAAATCACACTACTCCCTTGGATGCACATTTACATGTCATTTTCTAAAATGGTACAGCTAAGTACCTGGTACCCTAAAGTATAGAATTTCTTATTAGTGACATGTATGTGAAACCTTTAACTCTATTAATACTTATACTAAACACAAAGACACACATACATGAACAGCTGGTATCATTTTTAATTTTTGCTTGATCCATGACATTTATTTAACGAATGAGAATAAGTTAATGACAGACTCAGAGTTGTCTGGCCAGATCTTTAGAATAGATGAATGAGCACAGAGGGCGTGAGACCACTTCTTTGTCATGGTATCTGTAGAAAGTCTGGCAGTAAAGAAGAGCATAGCATGCACCATCTTTATTTTTTTTTTGCCAGTGAATGAGTAGCTGTGCTTATTTTTTCATCAGTCTTTTGGTTGTTTCCTTGGTTGATATGAGAAGATATTAAGTGCTTTATGACGATTTTCAAAATTTCCTGGGTACTGAAGGTTCTAGCAGATAGTCCAGCAATTTATGCAAAGTATTCTAGGCAGTTGTGTGTGTAATGATTTTCGTGGAAAAAATTGAATGTTTTGTGGCTGACATTTATTCCCTATAAACACAACCACTTAAGTGTCTCTTTTTTCTAAGAAGAGAATGACAATGTTGAAGCATGTGAACATTCTGTGATTTTCAAAAAAAAAAAACAAATGAAAAATAAACAATTTCTAAGATGGATCAGAAACCATGGGGCTTTAACTTGAGCACTGAATGTTTTTCTTATTAATTCAGGGTACATCTGCATCTTACTTAGTGGAACAGCCTTTTCAGAGAACTAAATCCTCCTATCAATCCTTACAGAGAAGGGAAAGAAATGCAGTGAGATCCCAGAGTGACACAAAAAACATAGAAAATGAAAAAAAAAATCTGAATCGACTCTGTGAGAAAGACAGTGGTACCAGTCTTGGACAGATTAATTGAGATTTAACGACCCAATCAGAAGTCTTTCTACTTCTACTACTCTAGCTCAACCTGTTATTTTAAAGAAGGTACATAATGTGGGTGTTTCTGAAAAGGCACCAAGAATGACTAAACATGTAATCATGTCGATACCAAAATCTCAGTCCTTTGACTCCAGATTTCGTATTATGGAGAAGAATGTACTCCATTCAGGAACTGGTTCCAAGTTATCCACAGCTGATGTTTAGTAGGATTTGTTAGCCCATGCTGTGAAAACTCCTCTAGCTCCTCCCCTTCTGGTTGAAGCTGAAATGGTGATCATTGCTGTGGTACCATCCAGAGATAAAGCATCTACAGAATATATGAGGATGAAGTACTTGTTGGTCCAGATAGTTTAATGGCTGCAGATAATAAAATAATGCCACCCAGGTTACACATTCCTGTAATGGGGGCAATTTGCCCTATACTGAATAAGATTCAGTCCCTATATTATGATACTAACAATGAAGAATCCTCTGCTCAGGTACCCCGTAGAGGGCATTACTTTTCAGAAGGCCCTTAACATTGTGAAAGAACATTTCATATCTGGGTTAGGGAGATGTCTGCTATGAAAAATCTATTAAATATTGAACAGCCTTGGCTAGCTATCATTCCCCCAGAAATTTATGCCTTTATGGCTATTCTTAATAATTTTCCATGGAAAACAGACTCACTGCCACAGGACCTCAAAGAGCAGTTTTTTACTGGTGCAGGAGCAGCCCCAGCTTTTGGATAATAATCTGATTGTTAAACCTGGTACGATTTCTGTGGAGACTACTAGGTGGTCCATACTAGTGCCATACTATAATACATAACCAAATGATAGGGAAAGCAGAATCCTTGACAGTTCTTGGCAGCAGAGTTTTGACCAGAAGATATATACCTCAGCTACTCTGGTGATTAGGGCCATTACCTACCAAACACATGGTACAATACGATGTGGATATTCTTAAATAGAGCAACTGGGTCAGGATATTGCTGACATCTCTATATAAGAGAAAATCATAACTTATTGGGCTGTCAAAGACTGTATAAAGAGTTCAGAAGCATGTTATAATATGCAGACATAATGTTGTACATGTGTGCTCCAGGGCCATTGCTACAGGTTGTCTGATTAAGAGGTATGTCTGGCTGTACATCCGGCCTTTTCCCTGATGACATAAAGGGTCAGTTGTTCAACTCCCCTGAATAAAATAATTTTTGGGACCTTTATCAGAGGATGTTTAACAAAGTGTATGTGGGGAAATTTGGAAAACAGAGCATTCTGTTCTATATCTGTTTCATCAACCAGTCCTTTAATTCTCTAGGAACTACCTATCTAAGGCTTGACCTTTTTATAGGTAATTGAGTAAGATCAAACAATGCACGCAACATAGGTAGTTCCAGAAGAAACAGCATTTCTGGTGGGAGTAAATGGGTCAAGCTAGAAGTTCATAGGTTCTATGGCTAAAGAGGCCATTGAGAAGCTGATTGATATGGCCCAGTACTGAAGAGGCATTAATAGTGTTTCCATTTAAGCAGGTTTTCCCCCACATATTTCAGATGAAACATTGTGATTGTTCCTGCAGTCATCCAGATTTGTTTTAAACTTTACCAGAGAAGTAGTCTTCTTGATATATAAGGAGGACCTATTCCAGTTGGGTTGGGTACATGTCACACTAGCTGGTATTGTTAATGAGGCAGTATATGTTTATGTCTGCACAGAGGGTGTTTGCCACTAGTTTTATTTAGATGAAGGAATTCAAAGCATGCAATATCATTAAAACAGTGGGAGACTAAAGTTACCAAAATCCTGTACAACACTGAGTTGTGAAATATAGCAATAACTGACGACATCGGTGTGGTATATTGAAGATTTACCCACAGTTGGCATGGTTTAATCATGAGGGCAAAGCCCGAGTGATTAAATAAAGCCAACCATGGGTAAATTTCAATATACCACAACCACTGAGTCGGTAACTGCTATTATACAATGCCATTATTTAAGAAAAAAATACTTACTTTTCTTAAATAATGTCTTTGTATAACAGCGCACAACTGTTCTTCTGCGGCTGGTGGTATACTGCTTCCTTGTGTTGATGTACTGCGCATGCATATAGGACTTGCATTCCCATGCATACCCAGTACATCAGTGATCGGGAAAGTAAGCAATGGAGAATAGAAGATCTCCGTTGCTTCGCTTTACCTTTCTTTTTTTTTTTTTTTTTTTTTTTTTTTTAAAATTAAAAAAAAAAAGGTTCGGGAAGTTTAGGGTAGGAGAGAGAGAGAGACAGAATGGAGGAAATGCAAGGGAAATCCGTTACGTGTCTTTAGTTTTAAATAGCATACCTGATTTCCCTTGTATTTTCTGCATTGTGTCTCTCTTGTATGTCCGGAGTCTGGACTACAAATTTTGTTTTTATTTTTGTTGGAAAATAAAAGTTAAAATTAAAGCATATACCAACGGAAAAAAGTCTGGGCGACCGGACCTTTTTCCGTTGGTATATTCTCGGATTTACAATGGGCATGCTGGTTGGACTGGCCGATCAGCCTGCTCATTTTAGAATGTTACTGGCCAGTCATTCTATAATATGGCTTTTAATCTAGCAGAGTATCAAAGGGTACTAAGACCTGAAGTATTTTTGGTTAATAAATAGTGGTATGTTAAAATGGTTTAAGTGCTTAGCAAGGTACATGTTGAAGGGCGCATTATGTCAGTGAAGAGCCTAATAACATAGGAATAAAGCGGGGCTATATCTTATTTGGACCGTGATGAGATACCATAAAAGGTAAATCAAGCAAGGTCAAAAGCAGCATGTTCAGAAACACAGGGGCAGGTCCCTGTCTTACTAACAGTAACCTGCCACCATGAAAGCTGAATAGAACCCCTTTTAACTTTTGCGTCTCAGACTTTTTAGTTTCTAGTATGACTTACTCCTTTCATGAAGCTGTGGTTTCACCCAGCCTTGTCTATATGGGTAAGGAAGGTTTAGTCGCATGTTACCCCATAGAGTTTGGCCAAATTCCAACTTTTGAAAGCATCCTTTGTACATCAGTCAACCAGTTACAGCATTCACCACCCATATATAAAAGAATGACTGAACTTATAAAACAAGCCAAAATGTTCCCTCTTTAGAAAGGGGCAAGGAGTATTTGTCATGGTTATTCCTTGTGCTGAAAACATATGACCAGTGCAAGCCCATTCTAGAACTGTAATGTTTAAATAAATGTATAACAGTAAAAACAATTAGAAGGCTTTAATGGTACAGACCCTGCATTCACTGCTGTCAAAAGACACCTTCCTCAGCACCTTAGACATGAGGAATTCCTGTTTACCCAACGCAAGGCACAAGGCCCACAGGTATTTCCTCATTATTTCCTCTTATTCCAAGTGTAACACTTCTACTGCCAGTTTACTTCCTTGTGCTCTGGCCTTTTTACTTTGCTCAGAGTCATTGCCAAATGTGTGGCTATAGTATTTACCCCTGTAAGACTGATCAACATGCGCATCTACCCTTATTTGGCTGATTGACTGACGTAAACACCTTCAGCTTAGGAAAAGGAATCTAATTGAATGTATAAAAGTCCAGCCTTAGTCCTGCACAACAGAAGTAGGGCTATATAATCATTTTGTAAGCACAGAATTATAGTTTTCCTGACTTTGAACAAAGTAGAACTTTTTAAAGGACTTCTTGCTGCCCATCTCCAATAAGACCTACCTTGGTGTAGGGACCTTCTCCAATGCACTACATTGTATGTTTTCTGTTGTCTTGTTATAAATGACAGGCTGCACACAAAATAAAAATTCCAGTAGTACTTAAAAACTCTAGGAACAACATAAGTTACTTGTGGGCTGTGCCCAACATTTGGTTATGCAATTACCAAGGAGTTCTTATTTTGACATCTCCAGATCTTGAGAAACTAGAAGCCAAGAACAGATACATAAGAAAATACAAGGTGAGACAAATTTTATCAGTTTAGAATTCAGGGCCCCTGGTCATGGAATCAGACCAGGAAAGATCAACCTGAATGAGGTAATGGCAGTCCAAGGTCTTCATATGGTACTGAACCTGGACACCCTACAAATTGTGGCAAACCGCACTGCATTGATGAGGAGTATCAGTAAACAAAGGAGAACCTACTTGCCCCCTTTATGCAAATTATATGGTCCATCTTCAATAACCTGTAGAAATATATTCTGCAACCATTAGGATGACTAGGCTGATAACGTTTCCCAAGCTGCTTGGAATCTTCTTCCCTTCCCGTCATAAAAAATTCTTATCACATATTCCAGTTCTTGATTTTAGCACTATGCTAAAAGGAAAAACAGGACAGAATTAGAGAGAAGAGAGAGACCAGACACATCAGGGTAGGGGACAGAGGGATGGAATATTACCAAAGATAAACTTCTTCTTATAAAAAGTAGAATTATGGTAAGTGATAAAAGAAAGTCCATCTTGGGTAACCTGTAGAAATAAGTCCCTGATGATTCCTGCTGGGTGGCCACCATCATAGGAACATACTATGAATGACAGCTACTCTGAAAGAATAACAGATCTGGGAATAACAATCAGCATGTAGTGTTTTGCAGAGATGTTGAGGGAGGAGTAAGCTAACAGTATAGAGATGTCGTCAACACTGACATTATGGAAGAAAGCAGCAGATGCTGTCTTTGTTCGAGTGGAATGTACTTTTGAGTTGATGAAAGTGACTTGATATATTTAGTGTGGCAGAATTCAGTGTTTTCTGCCAGCCTAAAATAAAAACAAAAGACCCATATATTCCTGTAAGGCTTTCTAGTGGAAAGCGTGTGAGAGGACATGAAAATGAAAACTGTTCTCTGTGATAAGGCAGAGTCATTAGTAACTGGAAAAACTAGAGAATCCACACTACACATTTCAGGAAATGAATATCTAGATGGGACTTGTAGGATGGGTGAAATAGAAACATTTTCAAAGGATATTGTCATAGACACTTTTGTAGTAGCTATGGGAAGAGAATTGGAAACTGTCTGTCAGGGACAGACTGGAGCTATGATGACATCTCTGACTTTGTGGAACTTGGTTTTTGAATCAACTGCATTGAAAGAGGACACGACGGAGAAGTATAAAGGAGACCATCAGGCAATTTGTGTGCTACAGCATTCTTTGTTTGGTCTCCTGGAAGGGGTATTGTTGAGGAAACAAATAAATCATAAGATGAAGTCTGCCACAAATGCAGATTTTTTTGTAATAGTTGGACTTGACTTATGAGGTAGAAGAAGACACTCAGAGTCTGTCCACCAAGGAATTAACCTCTACTGGAATGTGAGCTGCTACTACAAAAAGGATTTGAATTTATTGTACTTTGGTAAACTCTCATAATGTCATGTCAAAGAGGGTAATAATCTGTTCCTTCCTTCTTACTGATATACCATACATCATGCAAATGTACTGTTCTCAGAATGTATAGCTATAACTCTAGAATGTGATGTGTATTGAAAGGCCAACAATGTGATCATGTGGCTGTCATTTCTAAAATCTTGTAGAACTGATATGAATGTATGTGTCAGGATCTAACTAGGTACCCTGGACCATAGCTTGTTATAATGCACCTTCACCTTCCCCAGAACAGATGTATCCATCATGATTGTAGGTAGAGACAATATAATTTAAATGAACAACCTGGAAGAAGATTGGTAGAATCCAGCCCCAGCTGAAGATGAGGTCAATATGATCTGGAATTTTGAAGAGATGATAGAAAGAGTTGCAGTTTTTGTGACCAAAGAATATGAGCCATGCACTATAAAACCCTCACATCAAACCTGAAAAGAGGTATCATAAAAACCTGAAGTGACCATAAGGCCTAAAAAATGAATGCATTATAACACGATTCAAAGGTACAGCAGATATAAAAAGTGTACACACTCCTGTTAAAATGCCATTTTTTGTGATATAAAAAATGAGACCACAATAAATCATTTCAAAACTGTTCCTACCTTTAATGTGACCTATAACCTGTACAATTCAATTGAAAAACAAATCTGCTAGGGGAAAAATATAAAAAATAAAAAAAGTACAATAAGCTGGTTGCATAAGTGTGCACACCCTTACACTAATACTTTGTTGAAGCACCTTTTGGTTTAATTACAGCATTCCGTCTTCTTGGTTACACACCTGCCATCAATTAAAGAGACTCTGATTAACCCCAAATAAAGTTCAGCTGTCCTAGTAGGATTTTCCTGACATGTACTCCGTTGCCTGCTCTAGCAACAGCCATGGTTCGCAGAGAGCTTACAAAGCATCAAAGGGATCTCATTGTTGAAAGGTATCAGTCAGGAGAAGGGTACAACAAAATGTCTACAGCAGTGGATATACCATGGAACACAGTGAAGACAGTCATCAAAAAGTGGAGAAAATATGAGACAACAGTGACGTTGCAAAGAACTGGACATCCCTCCAAAATTGATGAAAAGACGAAATGAAAACTGGTCAGGGAGGCTGCCAAGAGACCTACAGCAACACTGAAGGAGCTGCAGGAATTTCTGGCAAGTACTGGTTGTGTACTACATGTGACAACAATCTCTCATATTCTCCATATGTCTGGGCTGTGGGGAAGGGTTGCAAGATGGAATCCTTTTCTTACACAGAAAAGCATCTAGGCCCAGCTAAAGTTTGCAAAGCAATACATCAAGTCTCCCAAAAGCATGTGGGAAAATGTGTTATGGTCTGATGAGACCAAGGTTGAACTTTTTGGCCACAATTCCAAAAAGTACGCTTGGCACAAAAACAACACTTCACATCACCAAAAGAACACCATCCCCAAAGTAAATCATGGTGGTGGCAGTATCATGATTTGGGGTTGCTTTTATTCAGCTGGAACTGGGGCTTTAGTCAAGGTGGAAGGAATTATGAACAGTTCCAAATGCCAGTCACTTTTGGCCCAAAACCTTCAGGCGTCTGCTAAAAAGCTGAAGATGAAGAGAAATTTCACCTTTCAACACAACAATGACCCCAAACATACATCCAAATCAACAAAAGAATGTTGTCACTAGAAGAAAATTAAAGTTTTGGAATGGCCTGGCCAGACCACAAACCTAAATCCAATAGAAAATCTGTGGGGTGACCCGAACAGGGCTGTGCACAAGAGATGCCCTCACAATCTGACAGATTTGGAGCACTTTTGCAAGGAAGAGTGGGCAAATATTGCCAAGTCAAGATGTGTCATGCTGATAAACTGCTGCCCAAGAAGACTGAATGCTGTAATTAAATCAAAAGGTGCTTCAACAAAGTATTAGTTTAAGGGTGTGCACACTTATGCAACCAGCTTATTGTACTTTTTTTATTTTTTATATTTTTCCCCTAACAGATTTGTTTTTCAATTGAATTGTATGGGTTATAGGTCACATTAAAGGTGAGAAAAGTTTTCAAATGATTTATTGTGGTCTCATTTTTTTATATCACCAAATCCTGGCATTTTAACAGGAGTGTGTAAACTTTTTATAGCCACTGTATCCTGTTTCGTGGAAGGAAGGCTCTGCAAAGGGTATTGTCTAAGGTATAGTTTGAGAATGTGATAGAATAAGTTGGTGGTGGGATTTTGTGAGGTTCATTTAACTCCTAGGCAGTTGAAAAGTTGGAAAAACAACACTTGTGTACCAGATTCATCATTGTTGGGGTAGCAAAGATCCAGTTATTTAGACATGTTAATATCTTAATTCCCTGCAGTCTCTCATGAGCTGCTTCAATAGATATGCATCTGATGAACACCTTAGGGGCTGTGACAAAACCAAATGGAAGGCTCATGTACTGGTAGTGACTGACACAGACCCAGAAATGCAGACTCCTTCTAAACCCCTTGTCAGTGTTTATGTAGGTGTAGGTGTCTTGGATGTATGAAGAGCATATCCAATTTCATTGTGACAGACAAAGTAGAATAGACTGTACCATGACCATTCAAAATGTTCCTTTCATGGAATGAGTTCTTAGACTGCTGAGATTTAGGTTAGGCCTCAAGTCCTTTGTCTACTTTGGAACCTCACAGTCAGGAACAGGATATTTGGTTTAGTGGAACCTCTTTGGTGTCTGTCTTTAACAAGAGGTTTAATGCCTCCTTCTTTGCACCTGCTTTTGATGGGATGAGACGTGGCAAAAGAAGTAAAGGAGGCTTTGAAGTATTGTTTCCCATACTCACCCATCTTTGACAACCTTCATCCATACTGACAGGTGGAAGGAGAAGGTAGGTTGATTCCTGTCTACTTTTAAAGGAAGGTAGGCAAGGTTTAGGAGCACTACTGTCTACTGTGTGGCTGTCCAGAACCTCCTGGTAAGCACCAGAAGCACTATCTTTTGGGTTTGTGACCTAAATGGAAGTAAGACTGAGAAGACTGTCCTGTCTTAGAGGTATCCAACTGGTATTGCCATGAGCTTTGCCAGAACCACATATGGCATTAGCTCCTCTGCATTGTAGTACCCAAATGCTGTGGAGCATGAAATCTGGGACCAGCAGCTGAGATTCACCCTGCCCTTCCACATTTTTAGGTGATTTTTTTGCATCATCACCAAATCCCCCCCCCCCCAATACAGAGAATCTGTGAAGATCACTTTGTTGTCATCTGCAAAATCTGTTAACCACAGCCAGCAGTATGACATTAATGCAGTACTGAACCATGCCACCTTGTATGCACCTCTGGCTGCATTACACATGATATGAACCATAAGGGTGGCCATATAACTGAAGCTGGCCTATACAATAACCCATGCAGTAGCTCTTCCAGCACATCATTCATTCTGCTCATAAAGCCTCTCTGGAAATATGCCATGCAGGTCTTGTAGTCATTACCCACAAGGAGAGACTGATGGGTGCAACTGCATGATTTTCAAACCTATCAGTTATCCCAGAGTATCTCTCAGACAGATGAACAGTAGGGCTTTTAGGCATGGAATCTTGCTACAGAGACAGATCTGGCATAGGAGTCTCTGTCCAAATTATGCTATCCCAGGGGACCTAGAATGCACAATCTACATTTATTGGTGCAGGTGTGGGCTACTCTCTACAATGTCCCCATGCTTCTCTGGTGGCATTCCTTAAGATGCCAACTAAAAGGAGACCTCCCAGGATATCTATGGGATAAACCTGCAGATGTCCTGCATGCTTTGTGGGAAATGGATCAGTGGAACAGTCTCCATTTTATTGCATCATGTGGAGTTGAAATTTCAAAGGTGTACTCCATATGCATTGTTTTATGATGTGCCTTTTTTTTTTTTTTTTTTTTATAGGAAGACTCAAGGGAGGACCGTTTGAGAGAATCCTAAAGATGAGCTGCAAACAAGGACTGGGTATGGGGCACTAGAAACATAGTAATATCAGATGTAGGCCCAAACACCCCAAAACCTGGGGTCCAAAAGGACTAGAGGATAAGAAGGCACCAAATATATTGATTCTGAGGAGGAAGTAACTAGGGGCAGAACAACATCTTGGAGTAAAAATTTCAGGTTTTGGATTACACAACTTCAAACTTAGCATTAGCAAGAGCCACTTTCAGCTGAACAGAAGCCAAGAGTATGACTGAGGAGTATCTCAGAGCTGTCAGTACTGAGAGTGCCAACACCAGCACATATGGCACAGTGAATACTGATACAGGAGCATAAAGCACTGGAAAAAATGTTATTCAGTATTGGGATGGTGGAGGCGTAAACATTAGAAGGTGAAACACTGGTGTTGCAGGAGTGAAGGATGGTGCAAGAATGATCATAGCTGGCAGGTAATGACAGCATAGGAGCTTGTTTATTGCTCTTAAACTGTGTGTGGAACTTTTCTAGTGCAGCGGAACTGAAGGTTTAGAAGAAGGAGCACAAGACCACTTTGCATGTCCTTTGACTATGACATCAGGCTAGCTGTCATAGAGCCGGTTTATCATAACCAGTGGATATGAGAGACAAGGGGTGGAGGGTGGCTGGAATGTCCAGTTTACAGAAAGCCAAAACAGATTGAGCAGCAGGTGTATAAGAAGAGAAGGTGGACTCTGCAACCAGAATGACAGAGATGTGGTCTGATCCTGTATGTTTGGAAGCAGCCTCCTTCACTATAATATTAGATACACTGCTGCCTACAATAATAGATGCAGCAGAAGAACAATTTTTGGAGTAATTACTTTAGGTTTCTTCAGTATAAGAAGGGTTTTAGGCTTAATTCCTTTAATGGAGGATGCAATAATATCACAGTTTTTGAACAGCAAGCCTTTCAGATACATTAGATTGGGCAGATAATGACCCCTTCATCAAGTAATTTTGTAGATTGTTGAAATGCCTTCTATATCTTGTTTGGTTAAAATCAACACAAAAGAGTAGTGAGAAGTAAATACAATTTTCCTAAGTAAATCACATAGTAAGTGTGACTGTTGTGTAGAATAGCCCTACTACAGGCATATACTGCCTGAACAGGGGTGTAGGCAGGATGTTCAGATTTGTACTCACAGCACCCAAACTGCTGTCCTCAACAAACCACACCTACATCAACACATTGCTGTCCGTGCACTTCCTTAAACTGCTGACCAAGCCACACCTCTTTCACAATGTTGCTCCCTGAATGGATCACTGACAACCACATGCCATGATGGTAATTATTTACATGATGAAGCAGTCTGAGCATTTCATTCCAAAAGTGCATCTTCTTGGGCAAAAAAACAAAATACCTTCCCATTTACCCCAGTCCCACACACACACACCGCCATACCACACCGCACCACACAACACATGTATACCAGCTAAATAGAAATACCAAGACATTATCAAATGATCCCAAATGACAGTAAGCATACTCAAATGCACAGCAGTCTTGCAAAGGCAGAATTATAGTACGACAAACAAAATCCAAACAAGTGAGTAATCCAAAGCTTTAATCCAACTGTGAAGCGCTTTTTGTCTTCCCTAGTAGGAAGACTTCTTCAGACAAGGTTAAAATCACTTTTTACACTGTTATATAGGTAAAAAAAGGCGCCAAAAATCAGCGCTTAATTATAAAATTACTTGCAGCTGCCCTTAGAAAAGAGCGACTCCCATAGCTGTTAATGATTGCAATACAAAAGTGTACTTTAAAAACATTCCTAATAAAATCCTTCCTAAATAAAATCCCAAACATTCACCTCCATGGATTAAAAATAAACAACATAAAAACTGGTAAAGTAATTACAAAACATATAAAAACATATATAAAGTGGGTCTGTTTACAAAGCATGTAACATCATAATGTACTGTTATCTATATTATCTTCATAGACTGCTCAAACCAAATAGTGCAAAACGCAACTACTTCGAGAGACACTACAAGATATTACAGGTTAGAAAACAATGAAGTGAGGAAAAAATCAGATACAGTCCTGCATTTAAATCATAAGCAGTTAAACAGTTCATAAAATCCCCGTTAATTCTTGTATACTTAGAATGAAAAAGTTCTCACGGTGAATGCACTTACAAAAATCAAGCAAAATGATCCAGCCTGTTAATACTAGTCCTTCCAATACACTGGGGTTCACATTTTGCATCCGTTTGACCCATAAATGTAAAACCTACTAAACAACCACTTCTATTAAAAGACGTCGAAACAAAGAAGACATCCAAACATATAGAAAAAGATGCCCAATAACTGAAAACAAAAAAGTGTTCAAAATAGAAATCATTGAATGAAGTAGTTAGCCAACTACTTCCTACTAAGACGCTAATCGTTACTGATGTTATGCTGCTTCATATAGTCTCAGTAACCAACACATTCTGAAGTAAATACATAATATTGAATATTGAAAGGAACAAGAGTCATAATGGGTTGTTCACAACCTATACGGAAAGGGAAAAAACTAAGTACTGAATAACGTTAAATAAACCACAGGAATGGCTATGAACCTCACGCTCACTTATGGAAACATATGCTACCTACCTGTATTTAAGAATAGATGTTGTTGTGTCTTTCGGCTTTTCCCGGTTAGAGGTCGCCACAGCGGAACTCCTGTCCGCTAATGATTGGCAGTTGATTTTTACGTACCGAGTTGCCAGCTCAAACGCACAACCTTCAACGAAGGTAAGCCCATTCACGCATGTCTCCACGCAGAAGACGCTCTAGCTGAGAGTTGAACTGGACAGCGTCTTACTGTGAGGCGACAACGATACCGCAGCACCACCACCGCAGTTATTTAAGAATAGATGTGCATCTAATAAATCAAAAACAAAATAAATCACAAGATAAAAGGTGTGTGTTAACTAAAAATATTTTCTTACCTAAATTAAGCTAAAGGAAAGGAGATACAAACACACGTACAACATGAGGAAAAAGATTATCTCTAACGCTTTAGCAAGACACTGCAATTCTCACCCATCCCACACTTTTTCTTTTAAAGTAATAGACCAGGTATTATTAGATGAAAGAGGAGGACCTCAACAATTAATATTAGAGAAAAGAGAACTTATTTGGCAATTAAAACTGAACTCATCTTCGACACCAGGGCTGAATGAAGTCACCTCTTTATCTTGCATTTTAAAGCTAAGAAGTTTGTTGAGGTAAAACTGTTAAGATCCATCGCACACAAGAGTGCTTCCTTAGTTATTTACTTATTTTCATTCTCTTACGCACACACATATATATATTTTGTTCCTTGTCACTAGCTTTCTAGACTTATATATACAAAAAATCTTTGAGTAGTATTAATATGCACTCATTAATAGTTTAGAATATTGTACATTTTGACATCCACACTTTTTAAACAATAATTATAGTTGTAATCACACAGATTTTCTAGCTCACATATTGTTCACATAAACAGACAGGTACACTATAAGGGAGTATATTGGTGAGTTGTTAATTTGATGCGTTTACAGCACTCACTGTTAGAACTGAATGCCGTCTGTGATTAGTATCTTGGGGACTTTATCTCTTTAAAAATTTCTGTGATAAGGAACACGCCCCCCTTTTCTGGTAATGTACTAGCAACATGACGCAAGTTTCTTGCTCATGGTAGTAATCATCCAGGCTACAAAGTATAGATGTTAACTTCGTTAACCATTATTTTAGGTAAGAAAATATTTTTTAGTTAACACACACCTTTTATCTTGTGATTTATTTTGTTTTTGATTTATTGGATGTACATCTTAAATACAGGTAGGTAGCATATGTTTCCATAAGTGAGCGTGAGGTTCATAGCCATTCCCGTGGTTTATTTAACGTTATTCAGTACTTAGTTTTTTCCCTTTCCGTATAGGTTGTGAACAACCCATTATGACTCTTGTTCCTTTCAATATTCAATATTATGTATTTACTTCAGAATGTGTTGGTTACTGAGACTATATGAAGCAGCATAACATCAGTAACGATTAGCGTCTTAGTAGGAAGTAGTTGGCTAACTACTTCATTCAATGATTTCTATTTTGAACACTTTTTTGTTTTCAGTTATTGGGCATCTTTTTCTATATGTTTGGATGTCTTCTTTGTTTCGACGTCTTTTAATAGAAGTGGTTGTTTAGTAGGTTTTACATTTATGGGTCAAACGGATGCAAAATGTGAACCCCAGTGTATTGGAAGGACTAGTATTAACAGGCTGGATCATTTTGCTTGATTTTTGTAAGTGCATTCACTGCGAGAACTTTTTCATTCTAAGTATACAGGAATTAACGGGGATTTTATGAACTGTTTAACTGCTTATGATTTAAATGCAGGACTGTATCTGATTTTTTCCTCACTTCATTGTTTTCTAACCTGTAATATCTTGTAGTGTCTCTCGAAGTAGTTGCGTTTTGCACTATTTGGTTTGAGCAGTCTATGAAGATAATATAGATAACAGTACATTATGATGTTACATGCTTTGTAAACAGACCCACTTTATATATGTTTTTATATGTTTTGTAATTACTTTACCAGTTTTTATGTTGTTTATTTTTAATCCATGGAGGTGAATGTTTGGGATTTTATTTAGGAAGGATTTTATTAGGAATGTTTTTAAAGTACACTTTTGTATTGCAATCATTAACAGCTATGGGAGTCGCTCTTTTCTAAGGGCAGCTGCAAGTAATTTTATAATTAAGCGCTGATTTTTGGTGCCTTTTTTACCTATATAAAAGTGTAAAAAGTGATTTTAACCTTGTCTGAAGAAGTCTTCCTGCTAGGGAAGACGAAAAGCGCTTCACAATTGGATTAAAGCTTTGGATTACTCACTTGTTTGGATTTTGTTTGTCGTATTTTAACAGTTTGTTTTGTTGCCGTTTGAAATTTAGTTTAAAGGCAGAATTATAACAGTAAATAGTAAGACCACTCATTTCATTTACAAACAGCCCCCCCATACCAACCTAAAGTAGGTGGTTTGGCCTTGCCAGCATCAGTAATAATGTTTTCATTACTGTATTGAATTGATGCTTGCAAATAGTCAGAGTTTGCATTTTGTCTTGTTTCATCCAAGTACACATTAGTCCTGCAAAGCCAGAATTATTACACCAAAGCTACAGTGCCAAACATTTCATACACAAACAGCCATCATATCAATTGCCTACCTAATGTATCTGCTTTGACCCTGCCAGGATTAAAACTAAAATAGCAATGATTCCATTACTTTACACTGTTGCACAGAAACAGTAATTACAGGCTTGTATTACAGCTGACTTTACTCAAATACACATTAAAGCCACAATTACAACAATAAACACAAGGCCAGTCAACTCATTTAATTCACAAATACCTCTCATGACCTAACTAAAGTAGCTGCTTTTTACCATGTCAGGATTAAAGTAGAAATAACAGTAACAGTTGTTGGGTTGCATACTTGCATTACTTTCATTTTGTTGACAAAAACATTAGGTACAGCTTGTGTGTGCCAGCCAGAGACACATTTCATTTTATTTATTTTACTTTTGCTTACCTGAGTTTTTGCTACCAGCTTTAGTCAAATAAAATTTTCAGCACATGTTCCGGGAGAAAAGCTCCAACATATTAGAAACATTTTTAAACAAACATTCAGTATGTACATGAACATATGTGAAATAATATACATTAAGAATTACTCATAAACTTGCTAATTATTTTATGTGCATCTTAAAGTACAGTTCAGAGCTTGAGTTCAGAACTACAGTCATTCCATTCACAAATAGGCATTGCCCCATCCCAACTGCCTACCCAAAGAATCTGCTTTGAGCCTACAAAGTTTAAAATAATGAAAATAAAAGACCACAGTTACATTACAGTATTTCATTCATATCACATAGCCAGGATCTTGCACGTGAACTTACTTCAGTTCACCCATACACACTTTACTCATGCAAGAGTAGAGTTTGTTTCACTAACAAAACATTGACAAACCATCCTAGTGTATCTTGATTAACCCTGCAAAAAGATATTAGGCTAAAAAAAAATGTGTCATCCACAAACGGCCTCCCTGAACACACTACATACCTAGTATCTCTTTGACACCTGCCAGGATATTATATTTAAAAAAAAAAAAACAAAGTCATACAACCCAGAAAACACACAGACCACTAGAATCTGGTTGACCCTGCCAGGCTGTCAGTGTATTATGTTAAAAAAATAAATAAATAATCAACAGTCGCCAAAACACATTGCCTCCCTATATCTGGTTTACTCTGCCAGGATGCCTCCCTATATCTGGTTTACTCTGCCAGGAAATTATATTAAAAAAGAAAGTCATCAACAGCCCCTAAAGTACACAAACCACTAGTATCTGTCTGACCCAGGCAGGAAAAAATTGCAGAAAGTATCTGGTCGGGCCTGCCAGGAAAAAAAAATTGATAACTTACCTTACACACTAAACCCAGTCAGTGTCTCTCCACCCTCTTGCTCTCTCCCTTGCAACTAAAGCTCAGGAAGAGAATGCGAGAGTAACAGGACTAATCAGCAGCCGCATCACGTCAGTCAGCTTCCTATTTCTTGGAGTTAAAACCTCAACTGACATCTGGGCATCTTCACTGATGCTTGCGGTCTTCCCAGTCTGGACTGTTTTTAGAATAGTCTGAAGACAAAAAAGATATTTTTTTAAGTGGAACTCGAGCAAGCATGCACACTGCTCCGAGTTCCGCAGCATTTGATTTACACACTATCTTGCAGGTCAAACTGCTACTAGGATGTAAAGTTTAATAATTAAACTTTTTTGTTTCTTTTTTTCTTTCTTTTTTTTTTATGGGGGGGGGGGAGTTGGGGGGGGCTACAGCCCAGCAGTCCGATACCATGAGCCACCTACTGCCTGACAGATTCTACCTCCCACTTCAGATAAACTGTACTGAAATGCATACAGTGAGTATGCCTCCCGACATCCTTGTACCTGAACAATGGTTTAAACATTGTGAAGTACAAGAAGTACAGAAAAGGGAAAATGTTAATACATGCACTTCAGTATGTATCTGTTCACTTGCTTCCTATCTAATATTGGAAAGTAAAATCAAGAAAAAATCCAAAATGAATGGTGTCGCACCTTCAAACCAACACTTTTATTATACACAGAGTTTAATATTAAAATGTGCTGACAGGGTTAGAAAACTGTAAGATTTGTTCTAAGTAAAAAGTTCTGTCATGGACTTCAGAACTCATGCCTGATATGGAATGTCATAAACAAGTAGTCTAGAGATCTTAGCAAAACTAATGCTGTAGTGTTAATTTTTAATTGATCAGTGGTTGTTCTATACTTGTTACAGTAATGTTGCTTTTAATAAGAAAAGGTGTAGAAAATGATGATTTCTATAGTTCAACGAGAAAGTACCATGGGTTCGTAGTCTCTTTTAATTTCCTCTGTCTTTTGGGTTTCTAATACCATGATGGGAATGGACCCCATTTCTAAGTCAAAGTACGATTAAAGTTCATGAAATTAGTATTGTTTCAGTCTTTGATGTCAGCCAGGATTGCTCTTCGCAGCACCTGCAGTGTGCCCAGTAATGACGACTCCTGCATTTGCATGGAGTTACATTTGTGCTGGTAACTTATCTAAATACTAATGTCGATTATTTTTTATAAGACCCGTTGCTCCTACTATTATTGAACTGTCCGGGTATCTTTCTTCCACATTGCTTTCATTTCTGTGTGCAAGCCCTGATATTTTATGACTTTGTGTCTCTCTGTACGCAAGACACTGTAGTCACTGGGTGTAGCAATTTCAAGGATCAATGCTACTTTTGTCTTATTTCCATGGACCACTACATCTGGTTTTCTTGCCTCTATCTTTTGAACTGTTGGTAATGGATGATCCCATGTGATGAAGACTTCATCATTTTCTGTGATGCTCTGTGACTCTTGTTTTCAGCCACTTCAATACCATAATGTTTGCACACTCCCCAGTGCAACAGTCTTGCCACATTATTATGCCTTTCAGTATACAGTCCTTCTGCCATTAGTATGCCACGGCCAGCAACAAGGTGTGCGACTGTTTTCAATTCTGTTTTACATAACCTACACTTGTCTCTTTCTCCTCCCTCTTCAATGGACTTTGTAAACCGTGTACATAGCCCACTATCTTGGGCCACCAATATTAACCTTTCATCTTTTAGTTTGAATTCAGCTCTCCTTAACCATTCCTGCATTCCATCCTGATCAACATGAGGTTCTTCCAGAAGTTTTGTATACTTGCAACTATATTTATGCATTTTCCACATTTCTTCCCTTCTCATCTGATCCTTCACCTTATATTCTTTCTTTTGTTTTTTGTTACATTCAGTTGCTGCCTGATTTTTATCTACTTCTGGTTTGATTTCCATTCCTGCTTGATGCCAATATGCTTCTGCTAGACTTAGAAGGGAAGTCATCTTAGATTTATTCTCCTAATGTTTCAAAACTTTCACTACATTTGGGTCTTGTGAAGTCAGCAGATATCTGTCCAGTCCCACGATTGCAGATCTGTACATGTAATCAATTTCAAGGGGGCCCATACCCCCTTCGGAACGGGGAATATATAATCTTGGTATTCAATGATTTTTATAAATCATTTGATGAGCATGAAGCATCCTTCTTGTTTTACTATCTAATCTGTTCAACACGTTTTGGGGCCAGTCAATCACTCCAAAACTGTAAGTTAGGACAGGATGTACAAATTGGTTTATACCTTGAATTTTGTTCCTAGATGTCAATGCTGTTTTCATGATTAATTCAAGTCTTCTAAAATATTCCTTACTAAGTTTTATTTGCATTTGCACATGTTTTATTGATGATCCTTCATCGTTTCCCAAATATTTATATACTCCCTCTTACTCAAGATCTTTTATATCACATTCTTGTCCCAAACTGATGTTTTCTTGGGGCTGCAGCTTTCCTATTTTAAAAATTGCTTTTGCACATTTATCAAGACCAAAAGACATTCTTATATCATCTGAAAAACTTTTGACTACTTGCAGTTGTGCTTTCAATTCCTGATCTGATGAGCTATACACTTTTAAATCATCAACAGAGAAGATAAGAACACTTTACACTTTGTTTTCTAGCAGCCAAATTATATTCATGGCCCAATCTGTTAAGTAGACAGCTTAATGGGTTAAAGGCAAGGCAAAAGAGCAATGGTGACAGAGAGTCATCCTAAAATATCCCACTTTGGATTTTTATCCCTGGAACAATAATTTGTTCTTTATCATGGCTTAACTTCAAAGTGGTCTGCCACTGTTTCATCATCACTGTAATGTAATCGATCAGTGTAGGGTGTTTAATCACACTTTTATCCATGAATGTGGGATATTGTCAAATGCTTTTTTGTAGTCAATCCATGCCATACTTAGATTTTTCCCCTTTTTACGGTGGTCCATTATGACTTCATATAACAGCAAATGATCCTGTGTTCCATATGACTTTCTTTTATTACCCTTTTGCAATGATAGAGTTTATAGTCATTTAGAAGAAAACTCAATCAGCATCAATTCCAGTGTGTAGTTTACACGTCATCAGAAGGTAAGTTATTGGTCTATAATTTTTAGGATAACTTGCAGGTTCACTCTTAAGTAGAAGCATTATTTTTTCCTGTTGTTAACCAGGTTAGTGTCTGTTTGGGGTGTGTATATACATAGTTCTTACTCATGGCTAAATCTTCATACAAAGATTTTAATACTTTTAGCCAGAAGTTAGGTACTGCATCTGGGTTTGGGGTTTTCCAGTTAGGAACCTTTCTTAAGTTTGTTTCAATCTCTCTGGCTGTTACTTTATCCCATTTCATATCCTATACATTTGAACTTCTTATTGTTTCTTTTAATTCTTCTATCCATTTAGAATCTTTGTAATGTTCCACAGGATCGTCACAGATATTTCTCCAAAATGTATCTATTTCTTTTTTTAGGTTCATAGGTAGGTACTAGGCTATCGGCCCTGGGGCCTATATAAGCCTAGCTAAAAAAGGTTCCCTGGCTTTTGCCACCCAAGAAAGTTATTTTCCTGCGTCAATGTCTAGCAGAGCCACAGAAGTGATCCCCGGGGTGAATTTCCTATTTCTCATCCAATTGTCGAGATTTTTCTTAAAGAGGGCTAATGAGGAGCTCTTCTTGACATGAATGGGTAGTCTGTTCCAGAGCATGGGAAGTCTCTGGGACAGGAATCTATCCTTCCAGCATGTTCTGTTTATTGTGGTGGCAAGCTTTAGGTCCCTGGAGCATGTGGCTCAGAGAGATTGGGGCTTCTTTAAGTGTAGCATATCCAACAGATCTGGGTTTGACATGGCTTTGTATGTTAGGCAGAGGTTGCCTCTGAGCAGGCGATGAGTGAAGGAGTAGAGCTGGAGTTTTTTTAGATGGTCTGTGTATGGCATCTGTTTGAGGCTGGTAATCCTCTTAGTGAGGTATTTCTGTGGCCTTTCTAGTTGTAGATGTCTTGCGAGGTACATGCCAAATGGGGCTTTGTACTATATAATGGATCTGATGAGGGATAAGTAGAGAGGAACAATGACCTCTTTTTTTCTGGAGGTGAACCCCTTTGTGATGAGTTGTGCCATGCAGAAGGATTTCCTGACTACTGTGGTGATGTCATTATCAAGGGAGAGACTACTGTCCACCTCTGTCCCAAGGTCTCTTATCACACTTTCGGTGTTTATTAGGCTACCGCCTATGTGGTAGTTCATGGGTACAGTGTTTTTCCCAAAGGGGATGACAGTGCACTTCTTGGCATTGAGCTTGAGGCCATGACTTTGACACCAAGCTTCAGTCTCAGTGAGGCCCCTTTGTAGAATGTCCACATCATTAGGCGATTCTATTATGGCACCTAGTTTTACAATCATCTGCGAACTTCGTTAGCCAAAGACCTGCTGTATTAGCCTGGAATTCTGAGAAGTAGATGCCAAACAGGAGAGGACCCAGGACTGAGCCCTGTGGTACTCCACTTGTCACTGGTCTGAAGTTGGATTTGGAGTAGGCTACTTTCACTGTGTGGGTTCTGTCAGTGAGCCAGTAGGCCACCCATCTTGTGACATAGGGATTTATGCCCAGTCTATTGAGTTTATCTATAATTCCAGAGTGGGGGATGGTGTCAAAAGCCTTGGCAAGGTCAAGATAGGCTGTGTGCACCACCTTACCCTCGTCCACGGCTCTGGTGACTGCTTCAAAGAAGTCAATCAGGTTTAGGAGACATGACCTGCCTTTTACAAACCCAAACTGAGTGGTGTCCAGAATTTGGAGGTTATCTATGTCCATGTTTATAAGCTCCAAGATGATGTGTTCTATGGCCTAGCAGACCAGGCTCATCAGGCTAATGGGGCGATAGTTCATAGGGTCCTGGTGGCGCCTCCTTTGCAGAGTGGGATAACCATCATTGTGCACCATTCAGTAGGCACAAAGCCTGAAATGAGGCTATGACTGAATATGGTACTTAGGTGAGGTGCCAGTTCATTCTGTAGTTCATGGAGAACGCAGCCTGGGATGTTGTCAGGTCCCATGGATGCTGTGTTCTTGGCTTTGGAGAGTGCAGTCTTTACTTGTGCAGCCATGATTATAGGGGCTTTGCATTCTTCTGGTATAGTGATGGGCCTTTTGGGGGGGTGAGGGGGGGTGAAGTTTGCACTGAGCCTATATGCCAGGATGTTGGCAATATCAGTTGGTTCTGTATATAGAATACATCAAAAATAGTGTGGTAACCAACAACAACGAAACCAAAAATAAGTTATCCAACACTAGATAGTCCAAGGAATGCCTCCGCACACCAGCAATGATACGACCTGTGGTTTATTAACTCCAAATATACGAACAAACAAAGTGAATTAAAATTAATACAAAATATGGACATGCAAGACAATGAAATCGGATTTAGCGCTTTCTTCCACCTACAATGTGGACTTCACTTCACATGAGTGCGGAGGCATTCCTTGGACTATCTAGTGTTGGATAACTTATTTTTGGTTTCGTTGGTTCTGTATATCTAATGCCATTGTGCTGTAGCTCAGAGCAGATCTGAGTGTTGCCATTGAGATTCTTGACATAGCTGTAGAATTATTTGTGGTTGTCTTTAGAATCAGTGGCAATTTTATTTTTGTAACTAGCTTTGGAGGATTTTATGAGGGATCTCAGCTTCTTACTGAGGCTGACCAGGAAGTTCCTGCAATCAGGGGATTTTACTCTTTTTTGCAACAGCTTCTTCCTTCTGTTGTAGAGTTTGTTTATGGCAGGGGGACCACCAGATTGCTTCCTTTTTTTTGGAGGATGGCGTCTTGATTCTGTTTGTGATGGCACACTCCATGCACTCTTGTATGTGCTTATACAGTGCATTTGTATAGGATTCAGCAGTCGTACTTCTATTTTCCATCTGTATGGGTGTCGTGAAGCTTGCCACTTCTGTCTTAAGAAGCATGAAGTTGGCTTTGGAGAGATGTTTTTTTACAGTAGTTTCCTTAATGGGTGGGTTGGGGGCGGGATATTGATGTCTAGGGTGATTAGCTTGTGGTTGGATCTCACCAGCGAGGAGTTGACCTCTGGCATGGAACATCAGTTGCTCATATTGGTAATGACCAGGTCCAGGATATTGTTGTCCCTGGTGGGGGGGTATGAACAAGCTGATCCAGGGCATTGGAATTTATGAATTTCAGAAAGCGTTGAGCAAATGAGTTAGTACATGAGTAGTTTTCCCAGTTGATGGTGGGGTAGTTGAAATCGCCATTATTAGTGTATTGGGCTGTACCTTAATATTACCCAGTATATCAAAAAAATGTGGAGTGGGCACCCAGGGGCATGGCGGGGGATCTGTAACAAGCTACAACCTGGATTGCATTCTTGCCCAGTGTTAGTTGCATTTGGATAATTTTGGATGCATTATGCTGAGCAACTAGCCTGGAGGTGTGGATATCCTTAATGAATATGGATACGCCTCCTCCTTTAGTGTTTTGGTCCAGGTTAGGTGGCTGAAAGGTGTGGTATGAGTAATAGTTTGGTAATGCAGGGGTGCTCTCTGGAGCCTTGAACCAGGTCTCTGTCACTGCATGGTCTTTCAGTTCCTTTTGCCTTGTTTCCCAATTCTCTATAGAACTTTTGGGGGTCATCGATAAATTGCATATTTTGTACTTTTCCTTTATATTTATCTCCATATCTTCTAAGTTTTTCTGCCTGTGCTGACATTTTTAGTTTATTTGCAATAATACAGAATAGATCCTGATCTGTTCTAATACTGTGCAGTGCTTTTATCACGTCTGTCTTTCTGAGTATTTTTGTTAATCTGTTCCCACTTCTAACCGTGACACTTCTTGTCTTAATTGCTTTATAGTTTTCTCTATTCGATACTTACAAGATGATATTCGATTTCTCCCCATTCCTTTCTCTTTCTACCCTGTTTTTCTGGTAAATCTGCCATGTACATGTTTCTCAATAAAAGAGATTGTTATTCTCTGCTGAACTGCCTCACATGATACTTATTTGGTACCGTAACAGTATGGTGCCATTACTCAGCTTTCCAAGCTATTTGTGTGCTGCTGCATTAGAAATTGCCACTGGGCACAAAAGAGAGACAGGTTTTTATGTCAGGCAAGCTTCTGGTATACCAATACAAAATTTTAAAATCTTAGCACTCTTAAAGTCTGTACATGTAAGCTTTGCTAACACTTTTTTCACTAGTTCTAATTGCATGTGAGTGGGTAAAGTATATGCATCTGGAAATTTAAATTCTGTATAAACTAACAGCTTTAGGTATAAACATGTTCTAGTCAGGGTCTTATCAATATATACATGGACAGAGTACCCTTGTCACAAGGAGTGAACTTCCCTATCGAAAGGACAAAGTATCCTTCTCAGGAGTGAGAGTGAGCTGTAATCAAATATAACAGTGAAGATTCCTTCATTGGGAATGTGAGTGACCCTAATTATAGTCACATATCTATCCCTTTGGTATGAGAGTGGATTTTTATAATGGGCACCAGTACAAGAGGTTTAAAAGAGCCAGGATATGGAACTCCAGGCAGGTATATGTTTAATAAGTATGGAAGAGACATCTGTAACTATTTGGTAAAATAGTCTGAGTATACAAAAATGATCGCAGTTTCCAAAGCAGGTACTTTTGATAAAAAAAAAAAAAAATATATATATATATATATATATATATATGAATATGAAAAACAAACTAAAAAAGTAATAAGATACCAGCGTATTGTTGGTCAGCTTTTAATGACTGGGAAGAAGAATCTAACAATAAAAAAGGAATCTGGCAGTTAGAAGCTTTAACTAAGCTGGGTTACATTTTAAGTTACAGCTGAAGGTGGCCAATAGAACAGTAAATACATTGCAAAAATGTACAAATGACAAATCACATTCTTGGGGTATGTATCTGTTAAGACAATTAAAAAAAATATCAATTTCTCAGCCAGAATCATCAGATAATGACTGGCTTCCATTGCCTTCTTCATCCCCTCTACTTTATGACCCACCTGCACCTCAAGAAGCTAATAGTTCTCCCTCTCTGAGAGCAGGTGAAGGTGACTTTTGAAAAAAAATAACACAACTACCACTTCCCCAAATACAGCCCAAGTTACTTCCAGAACTTCCAGTCAACCCCTCTGGATCGGATTATAACACTAGACTCCATCAACATCATTCAGTCCACACTGTAATACCTTCAGACTAAATGCTAGTGTATATAGCTAATAAAGTTAAAATGTTGTATCACAGGCATAAATATGGAACAAATGCTAAACGTGAAAAATTTGAAAAGATTTCCTAATAAGAGTTGGTCAGCAAAAAATAACACTTTGAATAAGATTAAGCACATTATTACCCAATTCCCAATCATTAAGGAATATTTGTGGGCCTCATGGGATTGGAAGGGTGGCCTAATGGTTAAGGTGTTTGCCTTACAAACACAACGTGCAGGGTTTGAGGCTCACAAGGGATAATTGGCTAGGCTTAAAATGGCTTGCAAGGGCAGCTAGCTTAGTACTTATCTATGAACCTATTAACATATGAACCTGCAAGCCAAACTACAGGAAAAGAAAGGAATTCTGACTCTTCTACTTATTGTGATACACCTTACACACAAATATGCCCTTTGCAAAAAGTACCAAACCCTGCAGCAGCTAGAAAAAGAGAGGCTAAACCTACTGTAAGAGTAGTACAGCCATGGAATCTAGTGGACTTTCAAACCTTTGTAGATTCTCTCCCTTATATTGAAACACTCAGCAAAATATACAAAAATCTTAGAAGGACATGTACAGTTACAACACCCTAACATCAAAGACCTATAAGTGATAAATCTCCTCACTTCCTAATATTTTTTAGAAAAAAATGGGACACATCTAACATAGGTGACAACATTCCAAAGCATACAGATGGATTTCTAGCTGCTAGAAATAACCTCTTAAAAGCCATTACCACACCGTGCATCCCTATCCATAACTGGGCAAAAATAAAAGCTATTGTGCAAAAAGAGAGTAAATCTATTAATGCATATTTGCAGTGTATAATAGATTCATTTAAATTTTTTTCTGGATATCCAGATTCTCTAAAAGGTAAGTCAGCCAGTGGACTGTCAGCAACTTTTGTACAGGGTTTGTTACCACCAATACAAGAACAGATTAAAAATGTTTGTTTAAATTGGCCAAGCTTAGGCATCTATGAAATTAATTAGGCATAATATGTAGCAGATAATATACTTAGAAAAAAAGGAATAAAAGAAAAAGTTACTGGATATTTATCTACAGCAATTTAATACCGACTCCAAAGGGTGGGAAAAGAAAAGAAGAAACTGTGGGGGAAGAGGTAGAGTCTGATATGTTCAGCAATCCCTGGGATAGTATCAGCAAAATTCTTACCCCCCCTAATTCACCACTGTCACCACAAGGTGCACCACATTTAAATGCCTGTTTGAATTGTGGCCAGATTAGGCAGTCACAAAATAAATGTTCATTAGCTGGACAGCAAGCAAATGAATTGTGGCCAAATTAGGCAGTCACAAAATAAATGTTCATTAGCTGGACAGCAAGCAAATTAACCAAATGCTCAAATACCACAGCAACCTAAAAGAAACCCTCCTCTACAGAATGCTGCTTGGTAGCTAGCAGTATGGGAGCAGACACTTTAGGACAAACATGAGCAGGAACCACAATTACTTCCCTTGGTACCAATTGATCAAAATGGTCCTTTTGTCAAAGTTACAGTGCAAAATAGCTTTATCCATTTCTTGTAGATACAGGAGCTACTAGATTTATGATTACATTGGCAAACGACAAGCACCTTCCACTTTCTAAACACACAATTCGTGGTGCAGTTGTGTTCAGAATTCCTTTAGATTACTCAGAAATGTAACCTGTTCCTATTCAAATTAGTCTGCTAAAAAATCAGTGTGCTTTTATTGTAGGTTGTTCAGCTTCTTTAAACTTGTTAGGTAGAGTTTTACTGTGTAAACTTAAATACACTGTTAATTGCACACCTAATGGTCTATTTTTTAGATGCTCCTAATGAATCTTTAGGATTATATTGCAACACTATCTGTTCAAAAGAAGATTCCTTCTTTGCTTTTGTAACATCAGAGCAAAAAGCAAAAAATACTGGTAGAGAGGAATTAAAAGTTATCCCTCCACAGTTCAGGACTACCCATAACAATGAGGTGGGGCTCATACAAGATGCAGAAACTGTGTGTTTAAGATTAAAACCTTGCAAGCGCCTGCCTATATTAGTCCAGTATTCTTTGTCAGTAAAAGCAGAGAAAGGTATCAAACCTGTTACTTCTGCCTTGTTGCAACAAAGTATCAGTGCTCCAACTCACATTCCTTGTAACAGTCCTATTTTACCAGTTAATAAACCGGCTAAAAGTACATATATGTTTGTACAAGATTTACATGCAGTGAATGCTCTAGTTGTACCACCATTTCCAGTTGTTCCTAACTCTGCAACAATGCTGAGTCTTATCCCGTCAGATGCCACCACCTTCTCAGTGATAAATGTTTCATCTGCCATCTTTTCTATCCCTATACATCCAAATAGCCAATACCTGTCTGCATTACTTACTTATAAAGGACAGCAGTATACTTGCACTAGATTCCAACAAGAGTATGTAGACTCTTCTACCATTTTCTCTAGAGAAGTAAAAAAGCAATTAGATAAAGTTATGTTTTCTTTTGGGTCTGTTTTGATTCAGTACATAGATGATTTTCTATTAGCTTCAAGAATTGTACACGACTGTTAAGAAGGTACTATTTTTCTTTTGACTCAGTAGGATTAGGATTTAAGGTTAATAAGACAGTTATGGAAATTGCAAGTTCAATACTTGGGACATCTTATTTCAGAGGGTGTTAGATTTTGCCTTCACATATTGCTGTGATCCAAACTGTATAACTCCTTACTATATTAAAACTGCTGCAAACTTTTCTGGAATTAACAGGTTACTGTCAACAATGAATTTATAACTATGCAACTTTAAACTTGTTACATTATTCCCCTACATAAAGGTGGCCCATCAGCTGATCTTAACAACTATCAACCAGTTGCAGTATTGTCACCACTCTCTAAAATCCTGGAAGGAGTGATTCATAAGCAGGTTACAGACTACCTACTTAATAACTAACTTCTAACCAATACCTAACACAGTTCTAGGCCATTCCATAGCAAAATAACCAGACTATTGTCATTTTCTAACATCATCATTCTTCACAGGAGCAATAATTACTATGCCTCTTCTATCTTCTTAGACCCGTCAAAAGCATTTGATATGGTCTCCCACACTCACCTTCTTAACACCCTCTCGGATCTACATTTTTGTACATCCACCCTTGCATGGCTCAAGGTTATCTCACAGGAAGTCAGCATGCAGTCTCATGGCAACAGACCCTATCACCCCTATTACCAGTTGAACTTGGAGTGCCCCAAGGCTCTGTGTTAGGTCCACTCCTATTGTCTGTATTTACTAATAACCTCCATCTTACAACCACTCATTCATCACTCATCCAATATGTAGACGACTCAACTGTGATATGTTCTGCACCCTCCCTACTAGAACTTCAGACACTAACTTAGAAAGTCTTTTAAGAAGTTGAGTCCTGGCTAACATGCTAATTTAATCTTAAACCCTAAAAAAAAAACTATTAGTATTCTCTCCTAACAAAACTGCTCCCTCCCCTAACACTTTCTGCATTACTTTCCATAACAATACCTGCATAACCCCCTCACAGAACACTAAACTACTGGGAATAAAAATTGACCATAAACTTAAATTTTATATTTATATGTCTCAGACAGTTTAGAAAGTACACAGAAAACTCGGTACCCTACATAGGAACAAACACTACTTTACAAAAAATACCAAAATAGCCATTGCCCAAACCCACCTACTTTCCACCTTACTATATGCGGCCCCCATTCTCACTAACCTTAAGAAATCTGAATTACAAAACTTGAATCCTGCTACAATAAAATAGCAAGATGTGCCACAAATTCACCAGCTAGAAGTCATCATTGCTTAGCACTCAATCAGCTCAACTGGTTAGAACTTCCCCAACTCCCTCACTACACATGACTCACAATGGCCCACAAACTCCTCTCAGAGCCTGAAAAAATACCCGCCCTATAAACTCTTCTGAAACCCTATACTACTGCTAGACCTCTCCGATCCACCATCAGCAACCACATAAAAACTCATATATCCAAAAATCAGACAGGAGATGCCCTCTTTTCAAACTACATAGGTAAACTCTGAATGTCTTACCAACTAATCTTACCTCCCTGTCATCCTAACAATATTTAAACCAGCCTTAAAAAACTATCTCCTTAGCAAATGGATCTGCCCTTGCACTACCCCGGCTGATAACTAACTATTCATTCACTACAAGCATCTCTCTAATTCCTTTTCTACATCACACCTACCACACTACACAATCTACCACTGACATACTCAATAGGAAGAAACTATAACACTAACTCTTGATTGTTCAGTTATCTTTAACATTTTGTAAATATGAAACTTGCTTTAATGCCTCCATGTAGCATATAACAAACTAGGTGATATTTGCTACTACTGTAATATAGAGCCTCCTTCTGTGAGTCTTACTCCAAACATGTATAAAATGCCACTAATGACCTGCTGTTTCTATAACATTAGATTGATTTTCTTATATACATTACTAATGCTTAGCCTTGATGATTTGTACAGGCATCTATGTAATAGTTTAGAATATTCCTACTAAGCATTTCTTGACTTGTATTATACATTTTTGTACCATATTTGTATACATTTTTGTTCCTTATTTTGTATTTTACTGTTGTAACTGGAGCTTTTCTCCCCGGACCTCCGCTGAAAAAGGACATATGTCCAGTCGGACTTTCTTGGTAAACAAATGTAAAATAATAATAAATAAAAATTCAGAAGTGGTAAGACCTTTGTTAAAATTATTAGAGAAAGATACCCCCTAAATTAACAATCTGTTGTACAACTGAAAACTTCACCTTCAAATCCTCCTGCACTTGTATTGCCAAGTTATTCTAAACTATTTTTTCTATTATGTAGTTAAAGAAATAAAGTAGCATTAAGATTGTTATAGCACAATGTAAAATTTATGGTTTTAGACTTGTTGTTTATTTCAGTATGAGCATTGATCCTGTAGCTGCAGCCCTCCTCCACTGCCTTATGGCCATGGCCACAAAAGCATGCATAGTAGACATAGCAGCTAAACTAACTTTTACGTACAAGTAGGTACGAGACTTGCACAGTAATTCTGCATTCTGTAAAAGCTCTGTTACTAAAGATTAAAATTAAATATTGATCTATAGCATGATTATCTAAATATTTACTTATTAACTCTTCATTACAGATTGTTCATTGTACACCACTTAACCCAGTTTCTTTAATCCCTACCACAAACAAAGGAGAACCCCATGATTATGTAGTTATGTACACTGAGCTTCCTCCTAGACTGGATTTCAAAGCTCTTCCTTTGCAGAATCCAGATCTAATTCTTTTTGTAGATGGCTCCTGTGTTTGAAGAAATAATGATGAACTCATATTAGCCTTTTCCATTTGCACACAAGGTAAAATTTTATTAACTAGACTATTAAATAAAATTTGTCTCCTTGAGTAGCTGAGCTTGTAGCTATAACTAAAGCTTGTAAGCTTGACAAAGATCAGTCAGTAACTGTTTTCACAAATTCTCTTTATGCCTATGGTATAGTCAGTGATTTTGGTACACTGTGAAAAGAGAGGGGTTATTTAACATCAGCAGGGACAGTTCTTAAAAAAACAATCCGTGATGGTGCAGCAGTAGCGTTGTTGCCTCACAGCAAGAGGTTCTCCTGTACGATTCTCGGCTGGAGTGCGGGAAGTGCCTTCTGTGTAGAGTCTGCATGTCCTCCCCACGGTTGGGTGGGCATTTGAAAGACATGCATAAATGGGCGTGCCTTCGTTGAAGGTTGAACGTCAAGCTGGCACCTCGGCGTTCATGAAAATCTACTGCCAATCATTAGCAGACCGGAGTTCCACTGTGGCGACCCCTAACCGGGAAAAGTCGAAAGACAAACAACAACAAGGGACAGATAAAAAAATGCTGTTTTTGTTATTAAATTGTTAGACGCTTTATTACTACTTAGGGAGATCTCTGTAGTAAAATGTGCCATATGTAAAACAGATGATTAGTTTGTAACCAAAGATAACACTTTTACACACACTGCGGTAAGACTGGCTGCATTGTCTTATCCTGTTCAGGCAGTATTCTTGCAGCAATTAAATAAACATAACTTTCTTTTTTACAGGAGTTATTGTCTTTTCAAAATCAGACAGAGAACTCTGAGAAAGGAAGTGAATAAGCAATGGTTGCAGTCACTCTCCGAACCTTTTGTAGTGCCATATGTATAGTCAACTAGCAGCCACAGTAAATTTTCTAAATCAATTAGTACAAACCTAACAAGTGCCATTTAATCTGGGTAAAAATGCATTAATAAAACTAATTTTCACTAACTGGATCTCTCAAAAGTCGGTCAACAGTTTGTAAATACTCATGCAATTTGTTTAGAACATAATGTGTCTAAATCAGTAGCTGCACCCGTTTAGCTTTGAAAAAGCTTTGGGTATTATGCTTCCTTCAGTGAAATTTTATTGAACCTCCCCATGTGCAAACATTTTGTTATGTATTGGTAATTGTCAACATTTTTTCTGGATGGGTAAAAACATACATATATGTGTTAAGAATGGCGCACAGATGGTAGCAAAAAATTCAGTCACTGAACTTATCCTAGATTTGGTGTTTCCTGTTGCATCTAGTCTGACCAGGGCTCCCATTTCTCTAGTCAAGTAATACAGCAGCTTTGCAAACTATTACATGTTAAATTGCAGTTTCATTATCCCTATAAACCACAGGCTTCTGAATTAGGGGAGAGAGATAATCAGACAATTAAGCTTAGATAGCTTAGGTTAGACTACTCTTATTACCATCTCCAGCAGCGCTAGTGACCTTCACTCCCTCACCCAGACTTCCTTTAATACCATTGAACACTGTTATCATCTCCAGCAGCGCTAGTGACCTTCACTCCCTCACCCAGACTTCCTTTAATACCATTGAACACTGTTATCATCTCCAACAGCGCTAGCGACCTTCACTCCCTCACCCAGACTTCCTTTAATACCATTGAACACTGTTATCATCTCCAACAGCGCTAGTGACCTTCACTCCCTCACCCAGACTTCCTTTAATACCATTGAACACTGGTTAATTCATAACTAGCTCGTTCTTAACCAAAGAAAATGAAGCTGCTTCTTTTTCTTCCAAAACCTATGTCCAACCTTAAAACTTCCTTCAGCCTCTCTTCCCTAGCCAACACCATCATTCATACTGACTCCCATACCAAACATTTAGGAATCACAATCGACGATCAACTGAAATTTGACCATCATATCCTATAATCCATCAAAAAGACCAGTCAAAAACTTGGCTTACTGTATAGAAACAAAAAATTCTTATCCATCACCTCAAGGACTTCTCTAGCTCAAGCCTACCTCCTCCCCCTGCCTACTCTATGCTTCCCCTGTATTTACCCACATCCAAGCAAATCTTTTAATCAAACATGAGCAATCCTACAACCAGATAGCCAGATTTGCCTCTAATTTCTCTTAGAAATCCCATCACTGCTTTGCCCTTAACCAACTATATTGGCTTGAATTCCCTCAACTACTCCAGCTTTCTCAGCTACTGATGCTTCATTCTCAACTGTACAAACCTGTAGACTGTCCCTCCATGTCCTCCCTCCTATCCCTAACCAAACCCTCTTGATCCCTACATAACACTAACCAACTGTTACTTGACACCTACAGGCCTAACAAAACAATAAGCACTTTACTTTACAAATGCTCTATTTCTCAAACCTGGAACCTTGCTAACTGTCCCACCTGCTCCTGTCACCATCCAACCTAACACATACTCACCCAATTGTTGGACCATAACAATTTTCCTCTCCTTACTTTAATATAAACTTCTTACATACAATTTTTTTTGCTGAATTTGTATGCTTTGTTAATTTGTTTTCTTTCACTTCCAGAATAATGTTTGTTTTCTATGTACCAACATATCAAAAATGTGCTTAAATGTATGTAGTTATGCATACAAGATCTCATTACTTATAATGTGATCTCTTCTTTTCTTAATGCTATTGTTGTTTCTGTTGTTGTTGTTATTATTTTTTGATGTTGGAGCTTTTCTCCTCAGCTCTGCACTATAAATGGGCCATCACTCAAGGGGACTAACCCAATTAACAAAGGACAAATAAGTAAATAATAGTAAAGTTTATGAAGAAGCTGGTATTAAATGGACAAAAGCATTGTCTTTAGTTTTACTTAGTGTTGAAAGTGCAGTCAGTGCTCTGTTTTTACCCAGGTATTCTCAGACAGAAATTGTTGTATTTGCCTAGTGTATTTCTGGTCAAGTACATTAATAAATAAGCTGATTAGAGTCCTAGTTCATTTATAAATAAACTTGTTTTATTGATTATGTAACTGCTTTCCAGAATGTTTATTTTTATGCTTAATTTCTTGAGGGATTTTTAGAGTTTTATTTGGCTAGTATCATTCATTTTTTCTCTCAAGAACTTCATTATTAATTTCTCTCTTACTGGATTATCATACTAATTAATATTACTAGAGCAAAAGCTGCAACTGCAGTATCATGTTTAGCTTAATTATGGATCTGGAATATCATAACTGAACCAGAGGTCTGGAGAGGGTACTACATCAAGATGCAACTCAAGTAAAAATAAGACAGTAGACATTTTATTGTTAGCTTTCAGGATTTCACTTCAAAACCATATGAACTTTCCACTGCTTCTTGCTGCTCCCATTGGTAATGTCTGCATAAGAATGCAATGCAAGTATGTCATATGGCAAGTATGATAAAATATTACTGGGAAGGTCTATCTAGTAAAAGTGTTAAAATATTCTACATAATGAGAAGCAAAATGGCTGTCATTAATGTAATTGCTTACACGTGTTTTTGGCCCATGAACAGAACTGTTCAAATGTTGTGAACAGCTTTTTCATTTTAAAATTACAGTTGTTGCAACATGTGAATATTTTTTTATCACAGGATCTGAGGATCATAGGAGTTGCAAGGTATATGTGCTGATAGGCCATTTCTACTTGCCAGAACCCACCCTTAGGCTCTGCCTCTCTTCTCACTTCTCAAGGTTGGCCAAGCCAGTCATACCAGGAGTAAATTTATGAATGCCCATCCAGTAGCTAAGCTCCTTTTTTAAAGGCAGACCACATATCACTCTGCTCGATGTGAAGAGGGAGTTTGTTCCAGAGAAGGGATAGTTGCCCCATGTTGAATCTCTCCCTCTTTCTTGCCTTATTTATTGGTTTCAGTATCTTTAGGTTTCTGGCCCCTGTGTTAGCTATACTCTTTGATTTATTGATGTGTAAGACTTCTTGGACTACCAGAACCCTTAAGCAAGGTACAAATCGTCCCCGAGGAGTCTGTATGAAATGTAGTACAGAGACAAAGCCTCCAGTCTTGATAGTTCATGTGTTTTAAGCACCTGATCTTTTTAGTTACAAACCTGTGGGTTCTTTCCAATTACTAGATATATAGTTATATCTCAAAGGGGGACTTGCACTCAATAATGGGTCTAAACAGTGCAGAGTAAAAGGAAGTGAGGCCTCCTTTTGATCTGGAAGAAATGCCTTTAGCTATGAACTGTGCAAGGTAAAAGGATTTCATAACCACTGTTGCAATGTGATGGTCAAACATAAAGGAGTTGTGCATCCAAATACCCACATCTCCCATGAGATCCACTTCCCAAAACCATTTGCCCTTCCTTGATGGGTCAACCCAGAGTTGTGGGCTTTCATTGTTATTGTTGGAACCATATGAAATACATTACTGTGGGTAGTATTGCTTTTACTGTTGGTTAATATAATTGCTTTCTGTATGTTATTGCTGGACAAGCTACAGTACATTACTATGGGAAGTGCTTCATGCATTTGGTGACTCAAAAATGTCGGCTCTACTGAATCACATTGTTATTATGGGGTGTGCATAGGAAATTGTTGGAATAAGCTAAAATTCATGACTGTGTGCGATAATTTCTGCCATGTGGCCAGTCAGACATGTCTGTTGACCATACTGCAATTCTGTTTTAAAGAGGAGTACTAGTTTGTGTAATATTGCTGCAAACAAGGCAGAATAGGTTACTAAGGCCTGGAACTCCTTAACCGTATCCATCAGGTCAATACCCACCCTCCCATATTTCAGAAGCACCATGAAATACTTCCTAGCTAAAATCTGGCTTTGTTCTTTCTCAAAACTAGGGTAAACTATATCCCTAAATGTGAACAAGTACCTTTTCATTGCTTATACTTACTTCTTTACTTTTATCAAATTCTCTTCTCTGACTTTCTCTCTAAATATACCATAAGCCTGTTTTCCCCTCACTTCATATTGCAATTTCTGTTTATATTAGACTAACTTACCTTTAATTTCTCTGCAAACTGTCAAACATTTCTATAAATATTAAATAATTGTCATATAACTTGCATCAATTCTTAACCAGCCAATGTTTTTTATTATCACCAATTTGTTATTATTATTTAAACTGCAGGTGTTTTTGTTTTATTTTTGAAAATGTTGTTTCAGTTTTACAATTCTAAGTGGAACCCTACTGCATGAGTAGCCATAAGCACTTGAATGAATGAAATGTTTTTGGTACCTGATCTATGGAGCACAACAGGAGAGCCTACTGGATCAAAGCCAAGGCATATTATGTATCTGTCTCTTGACTAGCTAAGACATGCCAGCTATATAATTACTTTTACTTTAACAATAAAAATCGAGTGAATATTCCTTTGCAGGGAATTGCTGTGTAGTCCTTTTTAAAAGCCACTAGTGAGAAACATCATATATTACGACACAAACTCCACGATTCTCAAGAGAGTATACAGAATATAACAAAACAGAACATAACACTTTCATGGCCCATTCTACCTTTCATTCTGAACAAGAAAACCACAAGTTATATATAGGACTAAGGGTCTACAGTATATATATATATATATATATATATATATATATATATATATATATATATATATATATTTCACACACAACTGGATTTGTATGTGGGCTATATGGTTCCTTTTCACTCGTATATTCTTACAGGCCAAGCATGACTGCCATTCCCATCTGTGCATCAAAGAAAAACTGGATATGAATTTAAAGCTGTCTGAGCTGAGAGGGACACTCAGCATCTCCATAATCAGGTTCTCAAATTTTGTTCAAAAAAGTGCTGCTACTGAAAGAAAAAAATGAGTCACTTTTTTAGCAGACGTCCTACTTACCGATCATGTTACTTCACAAAGGCACAGACACATACACAGACAAAATGACACATGCATTGTCCACTGACATTCTGAACAGACACTCCCTAGAAGATCAGCAGAGGCCCACCCCCCTCACATATATTGTCTGTGGGTAGTATTTGAGAGAGCATATTCAGAAGGTACAACAAAATGCTAAAGTTAATATGTAAAAGCATTGTGATACACAACACCTATCCCTTTAGTGTGGAACATATTTTTTTTATTGGACACACTAAGGAAGGAAAATCAAAGTATAGCCAGCCTCACAAAATCACTCTTTATATTTTATTTTATTTATTTTTGTTTACTAGAGTAGTGCACTGATCAAGAATAACCATTTGCAGGAAAAACCCAGGTGAAAAACACTCATGATTAGAAAAACAAAAGAAGTAGGTAATGTAAAAAGAAAGCAGTGATACAATCTAAACAATATGATAGTACAACTCCCTCTTACAGATATGCAAGTAATGGTTAAGATGAGAAGTTTTTAACAGTATAGCAAATTATAATATTAGATATAAAGCTGCAGCCCAAAGCTCAAAATGAAAGGGATGGTGTCTTATTCCACTGAATTAACACTTTTAGTTGAAACAAATAGACACACAATTGACTAAGCACTTTCGCCTAGCATTACAGCTAAAAAGGCATCTTCATAGTCAAATGTTGTAGTGCAAGGCACCCTGTTTAAAAATGTAGGTGGTAACATAATTATGAGACAACTTCATTGATTGCCAGTGTTAACCTTCTATTTCCAGTTAAAATGTTTTACATGACATCATATTTAAAATACAAAACAGACACTACATAGAAACTATTTAGAATCAGCACCTCCGTAATTATTTCCTAAAATATTGTTCTGTTGTTCATACACAATTCAATTTAGCTAATATAACAGTATAATAGATAGCACAAGTTGTTTGTCATGGTGAAACTGTTCCTGTAAAGCCTATATCTGGTTAGCTGTTATTTTTATAATGCTAATAATGGACAGGCTATCATTTATACCTGGCTTTTCTTTAGCATTCAATCTCAGCTGCCATTCTGTTTCCTTTATCAGATGCTGTAAGTCACTATCACACCCTGTATGTTTTTTTACCACTTTGTCAATTATAAAAAATATAAACTTATTAAAGTTGGTGCACTCTCTACAGTGCATATAAAGGGCACTACTTATTTTACATTTTCCAATGTCCCTAGTGTTAATGGTGTTGTTATATTTGCTTGTACCTTAATGCAAAGACACTGTTTTATGTTTGGTCACAGGTAAATGAACATTTATATATGTAAGTTCACATTTTTGGTTCCTGTAATGTATTGTGACCAAGAACCAGACAACCAGTTTTGTTGCCCTTTCAGTCTGATAGTGCATACATCAGTGTGTGTGTGTGTGTGTGTGTGTCTTTATGCCAGTATCAGTGATCCAGAGCATCCAGTTCTCTACCAGGTTCTCATGCAATTTCAAAACCATTGGTGAACAAATTATAGGAATCTTAGGATGTTTAGGGTTACTGTGTCTTGTGATCTTTATGCCTTAACAGTTCCAAACTTAGACTGTCTCCCCCTATTCAAGAAGGGCCTGGTATACATTTGTGAATACCAATCCAATTATCTAAGTCCCATTTTAAGGAAGATAGTGAAGATGATGTAGCACCGTGCTTTATCTGTAAGGGGAATCTATTCCAGACGGGAGGGAGATGCTAAGTAACAAATCTCTCTGTCTCTCTCTCTCCCTCCACCTTGTTTTACTGATCTGCTGAAGCAGGTTTAGCTCTCTTGTTCTGGTATTTGTGGGACTGTTTTATTTGTAAGATGCAAGAGATCCCAGACTAAAGGTCCCTGATTACTCAAAAGCAAGGCAAAGGTAACCTCTGTGGAGCCTCTAAGATACATAGATGCTTCTAGTCTTTTCTGGTAGCATAGGAATTTTAAGTTTATGATTCTTTCATGTTAGGAACTTTGGGGTCTTTCCAACTGACAGGCAGCTGTCATTTCTGGTGAGATATTTTGCAAAGGAGGCATTGTATTCTATAATTGTCTGATTAGTGCTGAGCATTGTATTCTATAATTGTCTGATTAGTGCTGATTACAATGGTTCAATAACATCTTTTGGTCTTAATGATATTCTCCTGGTGATCATCTGCACTAAGTAGAAGGATTTCCTGACAACTATTGCTATGTGGAAGGAATCATCAACCCAGATTCCCAGGTCTCTAATTACATTTCATTTTGAATTGTGGTATTGCCAGTGTTATATGTTGGGGGTTGTCTGCAAAACGTGACAATGCTGCATTTTAACCCTTAATTTAAGCTCCTAGTCAATACACCAGATATTTATAAGTGTAATTCCTGCTAGAGGGCTTCAGTGTCAGACGAGAATTTGACAAGTGTGTTTAATCTTGGACAGCACTTTCAGTACTTATTCTTTGGTGATAATGGGAGATTTGACAGTGACAGGGACTGAAGAACTTTAGATAATTGTCTCAGGAGTGCAATTTGCATTAAATTTATTTGCAGGGATACTGGCAATGTCCACTGGGTCTGAGTAGGTTTTATCATTCAGTATGAGTACTATACATTGTGGAATGTTGTTTCTTAGTTTTCTGTCATAGCTAAATAATGATTTTGTAACTATCCTTGGCTTCAGATGTTAACCTGAGTTCATGTTCTGCTGTAGCAGGCCTAATAGTCTTTCTAAAATTCTTAGTTACATTCCTAATATTTTTTTTTGACTTGGGGGGGGTATTTAGATCTGCTGTATACTTTAATGAGTTTTTTTCCTTTTTTTTGTAGATTTTTATGTTGGTGGATAACCAGGATGGTTTGCTTTTAAATTTCCAATTATATTTGGATCTGGATGGGACCGCCAATTCTGTACATTTATGTATGTGGTTATAAATCATTATTTGTTAGGGTTCGGCAAATCCCTCTGCTGAGACAATGTCTGGGGTGATGTTGTTAAAAGTGAATTCCTAGACTTCATCACAGAATATGAGGAGATTTGCACGCTTGAAGTCATTGAATTCTCATGTATTGATGAAGGAGATTTAGATAGCTTGAAGGTAAAAGGTTAATAGCTTATGGCATAACTTAATTGGAAAGAATTACAATGAGAATTGTGGATGATGACATTACGTTTGTAAGTACCGGGTCAAGAATATTTTGACCTCTAGTTTGTCTAGTAACATTCTGGTCTACTAAATTTTTCTTTATTAGTGCTAAATATTTCTGAGCATATCCAACATTGGTGATGTTGGTACTCCAGTCAATTTGATAGGTGGTTAGTCTCCCAGTGATGGCATTCTTATTTATGGGTAGTTAATCCATGACATTTAGGAAACTGACATGGACTTCATGGTAATTGGATGAGGTCCTGTAACAGGTGATAAACTGATGATTATTTTACTTAGTGTAATTTGGAGTTTGATAAGTTCAGTTTGTGAGTCTCCTGGAATCTGCCTAAAGGAAATATGGTCTCTAACAAATATGGATACTCCACCACAGCTGCCTTTAGGTCTGAAGTCATGGTAAACCCACCCACATATGGAGGGAGTGTTTTCTGAGCACTTAAGCCAGGTCACAGTGATTACACATTGATGGATGCATTCCAAATACAGGAGTACCTCAAAGTGTGGAAGCTTGCTTTTTTGGACTTTTGGCATTGAGTAGAACCACCTCAATTTGATTTTGTTTTGATATTGATATTGATATGTTTGCTTCTTAGGAATGTTCATTAACTGAACTTTGCCTAAAAATGCACTATAAGGCAGCAAAGGCTTTAGCTAGTGTGCAGAAGTCTTTCAACAAGAGGTGTAGAGAATCCTTTGCAAAAATAGGACACTCAAGCATCTGATTCCATGCTGACATTTACTGGATTCCCCTAGAATCACAACTATCTCTTAACCAATTATCGAAGCCAATCATCTTTTCCTTTTTTTAAACATGTTTATTGAATTATAACTTGTGACATAGGCAAGCTTGCACTGAGATAAAAGTAATCAACCCATATTAACAAGTTCACATTTACAAACATTATACATCATGTATATTGTTCTATACAATTATACTCAAACCAGCATTACATAAATTGTTCAGTTCCTACCTTCTCTTAAACCTCATTTCTCCTCCAAAGCATTTTTCTACATGTATCGTTCCCAAAATATCCATTTTTTTCTGTGTAATTTACAACTACCCTTTTCTAAAGACTCAATTTCCTGCTCTTTTATCTCTCTTACAGTATTTACTACTCCAGGTATGGTCAGTTTAGACACTGATTGCCATTTTCTAGTAATTGCTTTTTTGACAGCAGCCGGAATTAAACTCTAATCATTTCAGATCTTACACTTCAGCTCAAATATTAATTTCTTTAGTTACACTCATTTGCTTGCCCAGTATTGGTGACAGAGTACTGTGTAGGAAATTTTTAAAGTCTGTCAACTCATTACATTCCAAGAACATATACTCCCAGATATCTCATTCTTCCCCATCACAGCTCCACCTTTGCTATCTACCTGAAGAAACATTCTTTGGAGTCTGCTTGGGTTTTAAAATTACCTATGCAAACACTTCCAGGCAAAAGTCCTAAATCTTCTAAATGTTTTTACATATTTGGAACCCATGCATATGCCCTCCCCATTGATTCTTTATGAATTGCTTATCATATTTCATTTCCCAGTCTTTTCTGATCGATTCCTATAGTTATTGTGCAATATTTTATATGCCCTATTAACTATCCTTTTTTAACAGCAGCTTCTGTTCTAGATTCATCTAAAAACACAACCAGTGCAGGTCTTATATTTAAGATTCCCCTATCCTTTTATCTTTGCTTATACTCTAATATCAGTCCTTGATTGGGAAGGCAATCTCTAGTCTATAGTCCAAATGTTTTCTTGGCTTCTTTCCATTCTATTACCTTTCCCCTCTGTAATTATTTGTTTCCAATACCTTGTTTTCTTTGCCAGCTTCATCCAGTAAATTCCAGCCTCTCTTGCATATACTTTGTACCCCTAACTGCAGTCATCCTTTTTGGCAGAATCTCCTTTCTCCATTCCCATGTTGACATAGTTCTTTATTATACTTTCTGCTACTTTATGAATATAATATTCTGTATGACAGTTGTTATTCTCATTAAGGATCTGTGTCCAAAATCCCACTCTTTCCTTATTTCTCAAATTTTACCCTGCTTCATCATCATCCCTTTCCACTTTGAATTGTAGCTTTCTGCTTGTCTTATGTATAAGAGCCCTAATGGTGTAGCTGTAAATATCCCTTCAAATCAGGTAATCCTAAACCTCTTTTTTCTATCGAAAGATAAGCATATCCCACTTGACTCTTGCCCTCTTTCCCTCCCAAATAAAATCTTTCAACTCTGTATTAATTACTATCCATAACTTCTCCTCTGGTTGATAAAAATATGCCTGAACTGTATAAAACTAAAAGGACTAAAAACATTTTTTTACTGATTGTATCTTACTATCTATAGCCATAGAAAACAGCTTCCATTTTCTCAGTGTTGTATTATCTTTTGTTTAGTCTCTCCTCACATATCTTCAGCTGACATAACAGAATCCTTTTTAACCCATAATTCTAAATGCTTCATTTTATCATGTCCCCATAAATATGGGTATTGCTGAACCAATTTATGTGTGGGTACATTGTTTACAGCTGTAGCTATTGTTTTGTCTTCATCAGTCCTATATCCCTGCCCCCCCCCCAAAAAAAAAAAACAGAACTGTCTCAGAATGTTCCACAACACAGAGTTGTCCTCTTCTGGTTCTATCAAGTACAAAATAATATCATCTGCAAATAAAGCCAACTATTCTTGAATGCCACACCAGTTATATCATTGAATTTCTCAGTCCCGTATTTTCTTTGGCAATGGTTGCCAAGGTTTCTAAATATAACACAAATAAAGGAGAAATAAGACCCCACTGCCTGGTTCTTCTTTTCAGACACAATTTACAAGAGAGAAACCCTCCAGCTTTGAATTTTGCCTATGATTCTTCATGTATTATTTTATTTAACCTTATTATTGTATCAGGAAGTGCAAATGCTTCCATTGCTCTACGCATAAAATCCCAGCTTACTCTGTTGAATGCTTTCTCTGCAACAAACCCCACCAACAAAAGCAGTATTTTCTTTCATTCAGCTTCTCTGTGGATTATAATGGCTCTGTTAATGCTGTCAAGTGTTTGCCTCCCCTGCTCAAAACCACATTGACCCTTATCTGTCAATTTTGGCAACACCTTTTCCATTGTTTTAGCCATTATAGATATACACAGTTTATAATCAAGGTTTAAAACTGAAATGGGCCTATATGAAGTTGGATCTGATGGTTCTTTACTGTCTTTAGGTATTACAGCCACCACAGGATTTTTCTCAGGATGTTAGTGCTTCTCCTTTTAAAAAATACTTTTAAACAAAGCCTTCCAGATTTTTATCACTTTCTTCCCTCATAGCTTCCACACTTCCACCAGAATACCATCTATTTTGGGAGACTTTCCTGCACATTAGTTGTATATCACTATTTTTTTTATCTCATCTCCTTCTGTCTAAATTAATTGTTGAACCTCATCTACCTCTAATCTTGGCATATGTAACTCTTCCTTAAATATTTCCATTTGTGGTTTTTTTATTTCCTCACTTTTCTGCTTTATAAAAATGTCAACATTTCTGAAATATCTCTAATACTTCTACAGGATCTTTGATTATTTTTCTTGTTATAGACTCCCTTAGTTTGGAAATACCCCTTTCTACTTCGTTTTGCCTAAGTCATCGTGCCCAACGTTTTTGTGCTATGTAGTTATTATAAAATAGAGCTGCTTAACAGCATTCTTTTTAAGAGCATGCATAATATCCATGTACTTACTTATTTTCTCTTTAGCATTCTGCAATTGTGCCTCTTCTTCTGTGAGATTCTCCTTATTCTGTGATATTTTAACTTTTGTCATCCACTCTAAATAATTATGTTTGCTTCTTAGTCGTATGTCTTTTTATTTTACTTCTGCCCTATTTTTAAATTCCACTTTTATTTTATCTAATTTACTAGCTATAACTTCTGGAGTACTTTCTATCTTCCACCACCCATTCCTTAAATTCTTTTTTTTAACAGGTAGGTGAGGAAGTGCCAGTATCTCATCTGTACTTCATTACCCAGCATTTTATCTTAGTAATTACTGTAACATGATTTGAAATAGTTATTGGATGTGTCAAAGTTCTCATTTAATGTTCCTGTGAAATATAATTTGCCTAGACTAGTCCAGTTATTGTACCTTGGGGAATAATATGTAAATTCTCTCTGAGTTACAGCTACTGAATTCACATTGTTCATACCAAATACGTTCATAAATTTCTTTAGAAATCTATGCTGTTTTGTTATATTTCTAGACATCTGTGCACTTTTGTTATATTTTCCCTTATAGGCCCCCCAGATATGTCCTTAGTATTGCAAATGAAATTCTAGTCCCTACTGAAAAGTAGTATTCTCTGCTGATAGATGATTATTTTTCCTATAATATTTAAGCGCCATAATAGCAGTTTTTGGTGTAATATAAATATAAGCCAGCTTAATCCTTATCCCTTGTCAGTAGCCCATTGCTACCACAAATCTGCCATTATTATATTTTTTCCTTCTTCTATCATTATTGGAGTTATTTTGGCAATTACTGTAAGTACTCATCTTTCCCTTGTCCCTGATATTCTGCTAAATATCCATCCTGAAGTCCTTTCTTTATCAAATTCACATGCTCATTTCTTTTCAAATGTGTCTCCTGTAGCATTGCTTTTGTGCTGTGCATTTATTAATGTAATTAAATGATCTTTCCTTTTTGTATATATTTGTGAGACTATTCGCATTCCAATATAATATGTAAAGTGTCTCCATTATGATAAGAAGTCATTCCCATCTGTTGCATATGAATGCTTTTTTGATACATGTACCCATTGATGTTTAGCAGGTTAATCCTTTATACATTTTTTACTACCAACATTGGAACCTATGTCACGTTTTACAAAAAAATTTGTTTTAATGAAATCATCCAAAAAACACCCCATAACCTGTTATGCAGAAAACTATGCACATCTTCAAATAATGAAGTCTGACCCTCCTAAGATGAACAATTGTCAAAATAGATAGCTGCAAATACAGGCCTTAATTAACCTAATTTTGAGGTTATCCATGCTAAGACACATTATTACCTAAGCTTTTAATTGCACTAATTGGTATATGTTTTTTTTATCTTTATTTCCCTCCCATATGTGAAAAACAACTTACATTATTTCAGAAAACATAAACTTGAAGAAGCCAGTGTTCTGGATTTTTATTGCCCCCTCCATGGAAATGTAAAAGAGAAAATGTAGTCATCACCTCCAAGCTTGTAAAGACAAGCTGAAACAAACATTTCATTATATTCAATGTTCTCTTAATTACTTCTTTCCACTTAAAACTTGTTTTCAAATTAAGCCAACAGTCTTAATACAGGCACTCATCTATGTTTGCAAAAGTAAGAGAATATATATCAGCTGTACATATATTATGATCTGTGTACTTTTGCAGCCCATCCCCAACCTCAACAACCCAAGATTACAGCCTATTAGCCTAAACATTGTTTTGTCTAGCTTTTTTCCTCTTTTGCATTGCAATAATTACATTTCTTAATACTAAAAAAAGAAGAAAGAGAAAAGAGAGAGAGAGAGAAAAAAAGGATTTTATTTACTTTAGTATCCTTATCACATAGAAGAACTAAAAATGCTTTATTATAAAACATGCAATTTATAATGTGAATATTTTCATAGAAATACTTTTAAGAACAGAAATTGATTTATTTACAGTTACCTTTTCCTTCCTCTTCTCTTTCCCTCAGTGTCCTTCCAGACATTAATAACACAAAGTAAATACCTTTTGGCTCCCCGCAAGTTTAATAAAGTCAAAAAAAGTCCACTCTTTCCACTTTTTCTTATACAGCCATATTTCACATATGTGATTGATGTTTTCCAGTGTCACATTTATTCACTAGTTTCTGTGTTGCTCATCTTCTTCCTCTTCATCTCCATCTCCCAACTCCAAAATTCAGGTTCAATTTCAAGCTACTTCTAATTCTAGTCAACTCACTTTTCTATCTCTAAAGCATTTTTCTTTGGAACAGTGAAAAAGGTTTCACTGGCAAAGTCTAACTGTATGCTTTATTATCATAAAAATGAGAAACAGAGTCCCCTTTTGCTTGATAATTCACTTTTTGTTTGACAAACTTTTGTATTTCCCCCTTAATCTCTTCGGCATTAAAATGATTTTCATCCTCTAGGAAAAATATTCTGAAGACAGCTGTATACAGCAGCTTAAATCTCACACCTGCCTCTTGACATTCTCTGATTGATGGAATAAACGTGTTTCTCTTCTGCATGGTGTATAGTGAATAATAATTTTCCACAAACACTTTACTGTTCACAACTTTTAATACTTTGCCCTTTTTCCACAGTTTTGTCACAGTCAACTCTTTCTGCTGGTAGGTTTGCATCTTTACTAATACAGGTCATGGCTGTTTTCTCATGGCCCGGTTTGGAGCACACACATGGTGAGCCCTTTCAATTAACAGATCCTGCTGTGGAATACCAGTCCAGTTGGTTATCTGTGCCTTCATAAAATTAATACTTTAATATACTCTGCTGCTTCTAATTTCTCTGGTACAGCAGAACATCTCATAGCTTCCCATGTGCTCTGTCCTCTAATTCTACCTTTTTTGAAACATTTCTTCTTGAACAGTCTTAGTCTGCCAGCCCTTTCTCCATTTCAACCTCTGATTTTTGCAGGTTTATGAGCTCATCTGAATATCTGCATGATGCTGATGCACTCACCCAGCAACCAAAGTGCCTCAATCCTCACCACTAACACCAGTGAGGGGCGTCCACATTGGGAGGATAACAAATACACACACAGTAAAGTACAATTTCCCTTAAGAGCACACAGAGATTGCAATCAGTCTTGGGCTGGTTTCTCCCTTTCTCTCTAGATCCCCAATAAGATTCCCCACTGGCACAGCTATAGGGTCCAGATCTCAGCCTAGTGGTCAAGCTAAAACCTCCTGCACCCTCTTTGTCCAACCAGTACTTTGTGTCCCTGCCCAAGTAGCTGACACACACATACACTTTGAGATATGAGTTATATACAAACACACAAACACTCCAGGGGAAGCCATGCCCAGGTTTTCCAGCTATGCCCCTTCTACTCAGACTATACAGTAGTACCACTTGCCACCAACCATTAATATCAGATACTAATAAGGCCCTTGTCAAAGGGTGTCCAATTATTACTGTGCAATATTATTATCCAAACGTTAAGTGTAACGAACAGCAAGGCTTATTTGGAGTGGCTTGGACAGTATCACTATATGCATGCAATGTACTCTAGAGCTTAAATTATCTCTACATAAAACAGCCACAGTTGAAATGTTTAAAAATATCTAATAATAAATAAAAAGAACACAAGACAATACTTTTTACTACACAGTGTAAGTCAAGAGTTCAGAGATCACAGAGAAATGCTTAAAATAATGCAGTAGGAAAGTTCTGACATCAGTACAGAAAACAGCCAGACTTGACTTCCTATTTCCTAGCTATATCTAAGAGCAAACACAGTTCTAAAATAAACTTACATATAGAGCAAGGCAGTGCTGGTGATGTTGTCAGTTCTGAAAACAAATGCAAAATGCTCTGATTCTCTCTCTCTCTCTATCCTTAAATTAATAACACAGTACCACTGACTCATTTCAGATTACATCATTATTCTCCATTTCCCAGGCTAACAGAAACTCAGAGTGTAACAGCCCTTTTGATCTTGCAGCTGGTCAGGAAGCCAGAGCAATAAATGACATTATACATGTAAATTCTAGCCATTAACTCTGGTCTCAAAACAATAAGAAGAATTCCTTCATTCAGACATCTCAGCTCTGAGTTTTGAGATCAAACAATTATACAATACTTGACTTATCAGCTTTCTTCCAACAGAGTGCAATGTGGTTGCAATTTTGAAGTTCAACATTTACCATAATTTTCTTACGTTTAAGAGAACAAGCATGTGGCTTACATTAATATTTACAAATGACAGAATTATCTACAAAATCCTGTTTAGCTAGGCTGGCAGCCTTCACAGTTTGTTTAAAGTTTCTTTGATTTTTCCTGCCTTTTGTTATTTCAGTTGATATAATCCTTCAGTGTTTCATTTATTTTAATTAGCTTTAAGCACATTTGACTTATTTCTTCCTCTACATTACTGGAAGCCATGTCTTACAGCAAAGATGGAGTTTGAACTGCTTTTTACTGAGCAGCTGCAGGAGTATTCCTAGTCAATGCTTTCTCTTCACCTTTTCTCATTGTTTTTCTTTCATTCCCTCTTAGTTTCTTCTTTGTGGATACTCATGCAGTGTACGTACTAGCCAGTAACTGAATTTACTAAAAGTGACAATGTTCCTGGCCTTGTCTTTCAGTTTCTTTTTTCACACTGGACTGCTAAACTTAAGCTATTAATCAGTGTGCAGCCATCTTGGAAAGTCCCAATCATGTTTTCTTTGTACCTAGATATCATTCATGGAGAAGGGAGGATTCTACTTGGTATCGGTGTCTTGCCTGCATTTGTGACATGTACAGAGAGCTCAGACATGTCTCTCTGCATCTCCCTCAGGATTTTTCACCCCAAATCATTCACTCTCAAATGCTCAACTACTATGTTGTATTTATATTTCTCTGGTACAAGGGTCCAAAGGGTCCCTGATACTTCTGAGATCCTGGCACCTAAAAGTCAACTCACTGTCACACTGTCTTTGTCTTTGTCCAGATTAGTCAGTGGGGAATCTACGTGACTCACTGTGCCATCATTATTCACTAAAGCATTTTTGTTTGTGGAGTAGTCCAGTGTACTGGAATTGAGACCCTGTGTCTCATAGTGATGTTTTGTTAAAGGAGAGGTATTATGTGCTGTGATGCTTGATTTTTACTGAGACTTTATCCTTATGGAGCTAGAAAGCTTAGGTAATGATTTCTTTACAACATCAGCATATTTGTCAGGTTTGGATGTATAGCATGTTGTTTGTTAGTGCAATGTTCACAGTCCTTGTTTTCGTAAGAGTGAAGCCTCCATATTTCTTAAATATTTGCACTTCTTATTAACAGTGTTATTTGTGTTTAGAAAGAGTTTATTATCTGTGAGCATAAGGCAATTGCTGCACTGCTTTAGGATACCTAATGCTGTGGGACTGGAAACAGAGGTGAAACAAGTAGGCTGACCTTTCATATTATCCAGTGAGAATTAAAATTTGATTGATTTAGATCGACCTCACACTTTGGGTGACCAAGTATTGTTAGCACTAGATCAGATGAAAATATCCATTGTTTTTATTTCATTAATACCTGCCTGTCATCAACCCTTTTAGCATTTTTTTGGCCAGTTTGTTTCCTGCAATGTGAGAATCATTGCCAACCCACTCAATTATTCCTTGTGGTGTGACTGACTATTGTGGATGCCATCAACCAGGCATCCATCAGGGCTTTAATGCACTAATCCATCCTCTTGCTGGCTGATATGAGAAATGGTATCACTGCAGAGGTACGTTACATCTTCCCCTTATGTGTACATGCTTCTGCACATTTGCTAAAGAGGCATACCATCACCACTGGCTTGGATGATCCAAACCCATATCCCTGGTCCTGGCCATGATTTTTTCCTTAACAGGCTCCACCTAAATCCAACTACATAGACATACAGAGAGTATGCTTCTCAGCTTCTTAGCTCAAGAATTCTGGACAAAACCAAAAATAATTGGGGGGGGGGGGCAAAATCAAGGACGAATTGATTTTAAATATTGTTCTTATAAACTTAGAAAGTTGATAAGAGTTAGGTTTTTCATCGGCATGCATGTTCTGAAGGGTATTAAGTCTGAATCTCTAGTTGTCATTATTTAGTGACTATAATCCTCAAAACTATAAGGCAAAAATTTGAACATTCTGTGAAATTCTGAACAGCTGAGAGATAATGTATTTTATTTAATTGTTTATTTATTTATTTATTAATTAATTGATTGATTGATTGTCATTTGCTTGCCTGGAAAGTCCAACCGGGCCCACAAGGTACCTATTTTCTGCATAGGCCCAGGGAGAAATGCTCTAGGTTACATCACAAAAAGCATTGTATAAATATTATCTTCTTCTTCTTCTTTCGGCTTTTCCCATTTAGGGGTCGCCACAGCGGATCACCTGTCTGGTCATGATCGGCAGTGAAGTTTTTATGGTGTCGAGTTGCCAGCCAAGCGCCCAACCTTTCACAAAAGGCACACACATACACACAGTCACGCCTAGGGCCAATTTAGAGTGTCCAATCCATGTACAGCATGTCTTTGGAATGTGGGAGGAAACAGGAACACCCAGAGGAAACCAACACGAGCACAGGGAGGACATGCAGACTCTGCACAGGAGGCCAAGGATCGAACCAGAGAACCTCTTGCTGTGAGGCGGCAATGCTAACCGCTGCACCATCATGGCCGCCCTATTGTAGAAATATTATATGTTATAAAATTACTGCAAAAGACATTTTATATTACAAACTCATTTAGACATATTACGTTAAATGTAATACAGTAATAAAATATTTTTGCTTACAAATATTAGACAGCAGCAAAAAAACATGTTCTATATGAATAGTGAGTCTGAAATGAAGGAGATGGATAGGAGATGTTAAGGATGTCTGTCTGTCTGTCTGTACATAAAACCTCAGGATGCGCAGTAGAGTAAAATTACAGAGGTATTATTACACAGATACAGGAAAGATCAGAAAAAAGTTCAGCTTTGAGAAGAGTTAGATTATATGGAAAAATAGTTGTTATAAGATAGGTTAGGCGATTAGGAAGTTCAAACCACTTTAGGGCTTAAGTGGCAAGCAAGGGTGTGTGAGATGGGAGGCATTTGTTGCAAATTTTGCAGTTTAGTTACAGCATATTTCAGTTTTTGTCTTGGGATTTTGTAAGTGGGGAAGTGCCATTGCCAATGACGCAGTCCAAGTTTTTGGTGAGTTTTTTGATATTGTTGTAAATGTGAAGATTGAATTTTAATTTATTTATTATCATGCCTAGTAATTTTATATGGGAGAAAACTTTGATTTCTGTGCTTTTAATGGAAAAGATTTTAAACTGGGTAGTATTTTGACTGTATATTTTGGGGGTGGATACACTGCAGATACTTCTTAAAATGAAACCATACTCCACCTCCTCGATGGAGGTGGAGTAAGGTTTCAGTTTAAGAAGTATTTTTTTATGATGTTGGTGGGTACTGGAGTTAGAGTGAAGGATGGGTAAGTAGTTCTGTTAGATTGTTTTAGATCTGGATGTAGGGCACATTAGGAGATGTTATAGAATTTATGACTATTTTAAGAAAAGGATGGCCTTCAATGAAGTAAGTATTGAAATATGTCACTGTTTGCAGTGGGGAATTATTGGGGGACTGGCTGGGTTCTTTTTTTTTTTTTTTTTTTTTTTTTGTTGGACCTGAGTTCCGTGTGGCCCAAAATGGCCCAAAAACAATACTATTAGAGTTTGTTCGTAAGAAACTAAGGGTGCTTAGTAGCATAGATGCAATAAGTAATTCTTAGGCTATATAGTATTTAAAGTTGTGGAATAAAAACAATAACAGTAGAAAGACAACATAAAATGGAGTAAGTAGTTATAAGTAAATCTTCACGACATGCGGGAAGAAGCAAATTAATTTCCGATACAGAAAAGAAGGAGAGTCACAAATGCAGTAGCTGGAAATAGCAATTACGAAAGTGCAGATAGGCTGCCAGGTAGAGTACAGTGTAACTTATTATTTACAGAGGGAAGGAGTAGGTGAACCTTAAGATATAGAGGGGTAGTGGTAGGGTTATCACCTGTGTCTTCTTGTACAGGATAGTCCCTATTTGATTACTTGTGTCCTGCAAAAAAAAAAAAAAACTGAAAAATGGTAAATGTCCTAAGATTTTATGAGAAAAAATGTCATACGTTTCCTTTTAATAGCTGCATAAAACAATTGTTTTGTATCTGAAACACCTAAATATTTATAAAACAGCATAAGCAACTTAAATACAAAAATTATAAGCTTTTATTTTTGCAAAAAAATAATGTTCAGTCATTTGTATTGGCTGCAGCTAGAGTTTGTCCTGCAAAGTTTCATATTTCTGCAAATAATGTCTCACTTTCAGCATCTAAAATGGTTGGCAAATCTAGTTAATGGAGGCTATCTTTGATTCTAGTGCTGTAAAACAGTCAACAGCAGACCACTAAGCACAGGCCAAGCAGAGATGAGACATTAATGTTTTATTGGTAACAGTATGATTGTGGTATTGTATGAGGAAGTTGGGAGTGTCAGAGAAGTATGTAAGAGTGGTACAGGATATGTACGAGGGTAGTGTGACAGCAGTGAGGTCTGCGGTGGGAGTGATGGATGCATTTAAGGTGGAGGTGGGATTACATCAAGGATCAGCTCTGAGCCCTTTCTTCTTATTTGCAATGGTGATGGACAGGTTGACAGATGAGATCAGACAGGAGTCCTCATGGATTATGATGTTTGCAGATGACATTGTGATCTGTAGTGAGAGTGAGAGTAGGAAATAGGTGGAGGTGACCCTGGAGAGGTGGAGATATGCTCTAGAGAGAAGAGGAATGAAGGTCAGCAGGACTAAAAGAATATATGTGTGTGAATGAGAGGGAGGCTAGATGAATGGTGATGATGCAGGGAGTAGAGGTGGCGAAGGTGGATGAGTTTAAATACTTGGGATCAACAGTTCAGAGTAATGGTGAGTGTGGAAGAGAGGTGAAGAAGAGAGTACAGGCAGGATAGAGTGGGTGGAGAAGAGTGTCAGGAGTGATTTGTGACATAGTACCAGTAAGAGTGAAAGGGAAGGTCTACAAGAGGGTAGTGAGACCAGCTATGTTATATGGATTGGAGACAGTGGCATTGACAAAAAGGCAGGAGTCAGAGCTGGACATGGCAGAGTTAAAGATATTAAGATTTGCACTGGGTGTGACGAGGGTGGACAGGATTAGGAATAAGTATATTAGAGGGTCAGCCCAGGTTGGAAGGTTTGGAGACAAAGCCAGAGAGGCAAGATTACGTTGGTTTGGACATGTGCTGAGGAGGGATGCAGAGTATATTGGGAAAAGGATGCTATGGATGAAGCTGCCAGGAAAAAAAGGAAGGCCTAAGATAAGGTTTATGGATTTGGTGAGAGAGGACATGCAGGTGGTTGGTGTGACAGAGCAAGATGCAGAGGACAGGAAGAAATGGAAACAGATGATCCGCTGTGGTGACCCCTAATGGGAGCAGCCAAAAGAAGAAGTATGAATATAGAGTTACTAAGACAATAACAGAATGAACAAGTAAATTTGCTTTACACTGATTTACTATGTCAGGTCTGTCAGCTTTTGCAGGGTTAGTTGTTGTATTTACTTAGCTAAAAACTGTGTAGTCTTGGTGGGTATGGGGATGCCGTCTACAACTATTGGGAATGTGACAAACAATACTAGGTATGACAGAGGTGTGTGTGTGCGTGTGTGTGTGCGTGTGTGTGTGTGTGTGTGTGTGTGTGTGTGTGTGCTGCTCCATAACAACCTAGCATAGTTACTGTTTATCACCACTTTTTATCACCATGCCACAAGCAAGACTTGTTCTGATAGTGACTAGTGAGACACATATTTAGCTGATAGTGGGATTAGATAAGTATCCAGGACTTTTCAGACCTGCTGTCTTTGGATTTATTTCCAGGTGATACCCTGGTTTTATGACATTCATGTTTGTTATTTAATCTCTGAATGTTATAAGAACAGCAGATATTATCCCTTTGGATGCATAACACAAAAAAGTGTCACAGTAACTTTAGTCTAGCAAGTACTGCTTTCTTGCATTCAGCAATGACCAGGTTTCAGAAGACTCAACTAGTCTCAAGCTAGTAACAACCTGTGAACATAATTTTAACTTACTTATTCCTGTACCATGATTTGCTGTTTACTGTGCAGTACACTTCCTGCAAGTTATATAACCAAAATACAAATTCCAGAACATTACTGGTTTCTTTGTTTGTGATTCTGTATGTATAGTGTGTGTAGGCATTTTTATATGTATGTATGTGTTTCTGTATGTATAGTGTGTGTGTGTGTGGGCATTTTTTGTATGAGTGTTTCTGTATGTATAGTGTGTGTGTGTGTGTGTGTGTGTGTGTGTGTGTGTGTGTGTGTGTGTGTGTGTGTATTTCTGTATGTATAGTGTGTGATGCTTTTTTGTATGTGTGTGTCTGTGTGTGTGTTTGAGTAAGATCAGAATGTAACAATATCTTTTCTGATATATGGAAAACAGCTATATGTCTGTCACCACATACAGCAATATTAACATTGTTGTTGAAATAAATAATCGGTTCTCAGTAGGCTGCACTGAGGTGATGGAAATTGTCATGTATATTGTTTATTTTTCTGAATTTTCTGTCTGTTAACGTAATCCTACAGTACATTACAGCTGCTTTAATAAGTCTGGTTTTACCATGAGGCATAGCTCTCAACTTCTTTAATCAATAATCGGGGGACAAAGTCAAAAGATAATGGGGAAAGTGACCCAAGAACAGGGACATTTTTAAATATTACTCTAATTTACTTAGAAAGTTAACAGAACAACAGATTTTGCATCAAGGCTCCTTTCTCTGATTAATAAGTATGAAACTGTAAAGTTTGGCATTATTGATTCACTCTAATCCTCAATGAGTTACTGAAAATCAATAATTTTATGAGGGACAGAGCAAAAATATGAGGCAAAATCAGTAATGTTCTGTAAAATCAGGGACAGTTGAAATGCATGCTGTGAAGATGACAGTGTTTGTAAAATACTTTCATATTATTCTGCTAGCCTGCTGAGCTCTGCCAGTTTAAAGATGTACTTATTCCTTCCTTTTTTTTCTTTTTACATTTTCCACAGTACAGTACATACTAGAAAGAGTTGATGGTCAGGGTCTATTTTTTGTCAGTCCCTGTGTGTATGTATGTGTCTGTCTGTGCGTGTTCTAATGGCAGTTCTCTGAAAAACAAAGTCTTCTCCATAACAAAATACATTAGAAGTAATATCTACATTGTGGTTTAGCTATCTGGTTGGTGAAACTGCTTTAATTATACTGGTGAATGTGCCTGGCTTCTTTGTTATCTTTATCTGTCTCCTTTGTCTGCCTTCTGGGCTCAAGAGTATCAAAAACCTGTTTTGCAAACATTCAGCCCAAGCATAAACATGATTTACCCTTAACCAGTCTCTCAGTTACTTTACAGCGCAGTTGCTTTGTGATTACTATATGTATTATTAGATTTCTCTGGAGTTGTCATTCTGCCATGGCTGTGAGGATAATGTCAGAGGTACCTATTCATGAATAACCATCGTCTCAAAATTTGCAACCATCAATTACCTACTCACAACATAGCTTGGCTTTCAGTTTCCTTCAAGAAAAATAACCCTATGAAGAATTATTACAAAATTAATATTATCGTTTTACAACGTAGTTATTAACATGTGGCAATCTGTGTTATACTTGTTTATACCAGAGTGCATACAGCACAATGTTTTTGATAGTTCATAGATACATTCGGATGCATCGATAACATTTATTATTTCAGATCAGTCTCACTAGAGTCTTAACTGATTTACCTCCTTACCCTACATGCTTGCTTATGTGTTTCCCCCGACTGCACTTTGAGTACAAAGGCTACTTCTCTGCTATGATAGCTAAGTGTTCATTGTTACTTACTTGCACTTTTCAACTTTTTTTCTTGGTTATTCTCTACACACTATTGAAACTCTCTGACTTCAAAGTGCTGACAATCCAGAGCAATTTTCTACACATAATACTTGTACTCTTAAGTGTCCTATGTCTGTTTGTGAATAGTTCTTATGAAGGAGCTTAAAGTATACTTTACACATGCAAAAATCAGCCTACTAGGGCTCTGAATTCAACTGTTTAAATAGTGTTAAGTGTAACATTTGCATAACAATGCTACATATAGTGTTTCTTTATTTTGTTTTTTTTTTTTTTTTTTTTTTTTTTGCTACATCATGCGTATTAAAAGGAAAATGTTTTAACAGATCTGCCTGTAATGTTGTAGTACCACTATGTGTATGTATATATACACTGTGATGATTGTTTTACAACTAACCTTTTGTGCTTTGTTTACATAGTACAGTGAATGTTTTGCAGTGTTTATATCCAAGGATCATTTTCCATCACCTGCTTCCGTTGTGGCTTTATGTGTGTGTGTGTGTGTGTGTGTGTGTGTGTGTGTGTGTGTGTGTGTGTGTGTGTGTGTGTGTGTTTATCACTGTTTGACTTGGAGGGAAGAGGAGGAATTTTATGCTGCGATGAAGCAACACATCTTGGTAATGGTTTTCCAGACATTATGTAACATTTCCATTTTAGCTAGCAGATTGGGTTACAAATAAAAATGCAGGCGGCCTTACACACATCACTTTTAGCAGGATGACTGTTGCTGTACTGTTACAAAATAAAGCAAAGTCTGTGCTTTGTAATAGTATAAGTTAGTGAGACTGATTAGTGATGGCTTACTTTCAGCTGTGTGGCTGATGGCACAACCTCATATGGTTTCATATTTCACTTACCTGCATTCTACAGAAGCACAACTGGCATAAACATACAGACTCAGGTCACTGCAGAACAAGTACAAATATGACTCTGTCATTGTTCATGTTGGTGTGAATGACCTGAGACGTACCTCCCTGGACTACATGAAAAAAGACATGGAAGAGCTCTCTGATCACGTAGCCCAGGCGGGTATGACCCTGACCCTGAGTAGCATCCTGCCCTCACCAAGAATGATACCGCAGCACAAGGACAAAATGATCAATTTCAACAATTGGCTAAGCTTCTGGTGTCATTCAAAGGGGATCCAGTGTCTGTCAGCCTGGGACGACATGCTTGACAAGCCTTGTTGCTTTGCAAGAGACGACTTGCACCTGTCACCCCTAGGCTTTCAAATACTGGCCAAGGCTCTTGCTGCCCCCATAGTGCCTTTTTTAGGCAAGGCTCAAAAGTCAAACCCACCTCCGTAAACAGCACAAATAAAACAATGAGGGTTATGCTACTCAACGCCAGGAGTTTAAATCTCAAAATGCACGCACTCAAAGCACTCCTCAGTATGGAGAACGTCGACATCTGTGCAGTAACTGAAACCTGGTTCAAGGCTTCACAGAGCACCCCAACACTACTGGGCTACAACTCATACCGCAAATTTCGGCCACAAAACATGGACCAAAACACAAAAGGAGGAGGGTGTATCCATATTCATCAAGGATACCTACACCGCCAGGTTAGTGGCACAGCATGATACTTCTGAGATCATCCATGTGCAACTAACATTGGGCAAATCTGCAATGCAAATTGTGGCCTGCTACAGATCACCCTCCATGATCCAGGATCACCACTCCACCTTTCTGGAGACACTGGAAAACATGAAGGTCCTACTGAACACCCTGATATTGGGCGATTTCAATTACCCTACCATTAACTGGGAAAACTACTCAAGTACAAACACTGAGGTCCAGCACTTCCTGGAATTTTCAACTCAAATGCCCTGGATCAGCTGGTAAACCCCCCTACCAGAGGTGAAAACATATTGGACCTGGTCATCACCAACATGGGCGACAGGTGTTCCACACCAGAGATCAGCCCTTCACTGGTTAGATCAGACCATAAACTACTCACTCTGGATGTCCATACCACACCACCACCCCCAACCAAGGAATCCACAGTGAAAAAACTTTCTATAGAAAACTTCACCTTACTTAAGACAGAGCTGGTAAGTTTCACAGCCCCCACGCTAAAGGATAACAGTGTCCAAGATGCAGGAACCTTTACAAATGCACTCTATGAGCACCTACAAGGATGCATGGATCGTGCCATCCCTAGCAAAACCAAGACTCATTCCCCTAAGAGAAGGAAACCAGTCTGGTGGACCCCTGCCATAAACAGGCTATACAATAGAAGGAGGAAATGAAACTTGTAGAGAAAAAAAGCAAATCCCAAGAAGGAAAGACATCCCTGATCAGTATCAGTAAGAAACTAAGGTCCCTTATAAAATCATCCAAGGCTAACTTCAAAAGAAAAATAGCCAAGGATTCGAAAGATAACCACAAAGCCTTCCTTAGCTATGTCAAGAATCTAAGTGGCAACTCACAGATATGCTCTGAGCTAGTGCAAAATAGCACAAAATATACTGAACCTATTGATATTGCCAACATCCTGGCAGATAGATTCAGTGCAAACTTCACCCCCAAAAGGGCCCACAATACCGGAAAAGTGTAGTGTCTTGAAAATCACAGACGCACAGGTGAAAACAGACCTTTCAAAAGCCAAAAGCACAGCGTCAGTGGGGCGAGATGGTGTCCCAGGCTGCGTCTTGCACGAACTACAGAGCAAATTAACCCCCCCACCTAAACACACTGTTCAACCTCAGCCTCTTCGCAGGCTTTGTGCTCATAGAGTAGCACAGAGCAACGGTTATTCTGCTCCACAAAGGAGGGGCCACAACTGACCCTGGTAACTATCGCCCCCTATGCCTGACTAGCCTTGTCTGCAAGGCTATGGAGCGCATCATCATGGAACTCATTAACAAAGACATTGGGAACCTCCAAACACTTGACCCGACCCAGTTCAGCTTTGTTAAGGGCAGATCATGCCTACTAATCCTGGTTGATGTCTTCGAGACAGTCACCAAGGCCATAGATGAGGGGAAGGTGGTTCACACAGCCTACCTTGACCTCGTCACGGCTTTTGACACCATTCCCCACTCTGGAATTATAGAAAAACTCACCAGCCTGAACATAAATCCCTACATCACAAGATGGGTTACCAACTGGCTTACAGACAGAATTCACATGGTAAGAATAGCGGGCTCAAGGTCCGACTCTAAACCAGTCACAAGTGGTGCCCCACAAGGCTCGGTCCTGTGACCCCTACTGTTCAGCATATACTTCTCAGAAGTACAGGCAAACACAGGAGGACTATGGCTAACCAAGTTCGCCGATGACTGCAAACTGGGAGCCATAATTGACTCTCCGGCTGACATGGACATTCTCCAAAAGAGCCTTACTGAGACGGACACCTGGTGTCAAAGTCATGGTCTCAAGCTAAATGCCAAAAAATGCGTAGTCGTCCTGTTTGGGAAAAACAAAACACCCATGAATTACCACATAGGTGGCATCCCCCTTAATACAGAAGAGGTAATATGAGATCTGGGGACCCAGGTAGATAGTAATCTCTCCTTTGACAATCATATTGCCAAAGTGGTTAGGAAATCCTTCTATGCAGCCTATCTAATTACTAAATGGTTCACATCTAGAAATAAAGAGGTTATACTGCCCCTCTACTCATCACTCGTCAGACCCATCATAGAGTACAATGCCCCATTTGGGATGTACCTCACAAGACACTTCCAACAGCTGAAAAGAACACAAAAGTACCTCACCAAGAGGATTACTGGCCTCAAACATATGTCCTATGCAGCCAGACTGGGAAAACTCTGGTTGGACTCAGTGGCATATCACTTACTCAGAGGTGATCTCTGCCTGACTTACAAAGCCACGTCCAACTCAGATTTGATGGACATGCTCCACCTAAAGAAATCCAAGTCACTGTGAGCCACTCGCTCTAGTGAGCTAAACCTTGCCACAACAATAAATAGAACATACTGGAGGGATAGATTCCTGTCACAGAGACTCCCCATGCTTTGGAACAAAATTCCTAACTACATTAGGCAAAGCCCCTCACTAACGCTCTTCAAGAGAAACCTTGACGAGTGGATGGGTAACAGAAAATACACCCCTGGGACACTTCATTGGCTCTTCTTGACAGAGGCTCAGTTAATTAATCAATGGGGCAGCGAAAGCTGACACACTCTGGCTAGGCCTATAAATGCCCTCGGGCAGATAGTCTAGTACCTACCTGTGAACACGCAAAAACATACACACACACGCACGCACACACAGACGGTTTAATATATGCAAAATAACACAGCCATACGTGTATAATCACAGAACATTGATCACAAATGAGTAATCTGTATCTTTATATATTACAGCTTTACAGTTTAGTGTGTTTTGTTATCAAGGAAACCTAATTTATTTTAAATATGGAGAAGTTTTATTTGGGATAAATGCAGACAAGTATGCTTATCATTTTAGATTTCCTGTGCCACAACAATCTTACTGAGTGTGAACACTTCCAAATTTTGTTTCCCATAAAGCCAGATAAGAAGACAAAGGAATCAAATAAACACAGATAAAAAATCAATCAAGTGTGGTTTCACTGCTGTTAACAAATCCACAGGACTGAGGAGTGATGTCAGCAATGACAGAGGATTCAGCATCCATACAGTGCCATTCACAGACAAGAAAGTGAAGTGGGGGCAAACAATGCAGACTGTGTTTCCAAACTGCATGTGCAGTGCTGCAAAAATACACCTGTTGCACTACTTACGTGCAAACACATAATCAGCTCTCTGAATGATAACATGCATAGTGTGGAAGCTTTGGTGGGTAAGTGGACTAATTTCCAGCAGTTTTAACCATTACAAATCGTCAGGCTCTGAAAAGAGGCGGTAAAGTCCCCAGGGACTTACATAGGCTCTTGAGCTTACGTTGCTTTGGAAAATGAGACATTCTTATGACATCATGCCTACTTTACTGGCAAAGAATGAACAAAAAAATGACTGAAAGGAGAAATAGTTATGGTTAAATCATGAAATAAGGAAGCTGCACAAAATGCAATGTTCAGGTTGCTTAAACAGTATATTTAGCAGACAGTTGAAATGCACTTAGTAATTTATTCCTGAGGGACTGGGAGGGGGCATCTATACTGCAACAGTGATCCCTATATTCAGACATCTACTGCTATGGCCAGGAGTGACCTTAGGTCAACTGGTGCCCTATGCAAAAGGGTTCCACAGTGCCCCCCCCCCCGCCACACCACTTGGTGCCCCCATCCTGGTCTACTTACAGCAAATAAATACTAGAAAAGTGCCCCTGCTAGACCGGCAGCCTAGTTGGCCTATGCCTAAGGCCGACTATGGCTTTGGCAAATTTATAAGAGAGCTGTACTGTGCTCATCACAGGGATCACTGTTGCAGTAGCTTTCATTATAGAATGGAAGAGTGCTAATGCTAATTCAGTGGTTATTTAACCACAGGCCACGACTGACTATTCTAATGTGCCCTGTAATACTGCTCTTATTTTTTTATCCCTGGGAGAAAGAGTCTAGCTTGCGATCTGGAAAGATATGACTGGAAGTCTAGAGTTTAAACTGTATTTTGGAAAGGTATGGATAGAAGTCTAGAGTCTAGTTTGTATTTAAGAACAGTGTGGATGGAGGTTTATTTAGATTCTTCACAGATACTCTGAGCTGACCCATTTTTAAAGAATGCTGCTGTAGTGGTTGCTACTTTACCAAAGTAAACTCTCCCTAGACCTTACAGACATTTCACACAATAATCATAGTGGAAGGTAATGCAATATGCTAGCTATTTCAAGAAGGTTTCTTTTGATTCTGGTCTGCCTTGCCTCCCTAATATAAATCAAGTAGCTAGCCAGACTTTCTAAACTCATTGGTTCTGGTTAACTAATATGTGACCTGTCTGCGTATTTCCAGTCAGTGGAGCATCCTTCTTTCTTTCTTCTGTTTTTTTTTTTTTTTTTGGCAAGGTAACATTTGCCCCTCATGCATATCAGCCATCAAGCATCTCCCATAAGACAGAGCCCATTAATTTCTCATCACCTGGATGTTTATTCAGAAATGAGGGAAGAACTGCCTAGACAGGGTAGCATTGTTCAGGCAACCACAAGGATGCTTTATATTCTTGCTAGTATCCTGGCAGTGAAAGCATTTAATAGTCCAAACTCCACCACCAAGGCAAGGGAACAAGTAATGGACATCAACATAGTGGGTTACAATGCCTTCCTTATGTGGGCACATGCACCTACACACCTGCTATGAAGGCTACCTCCCACTGGTGGTTTGGTGAGCCTAACAACTACCTCCAGGCCATGTATCTGTATCCCAGCCTCTGCTGTGAGGAGCGCTATGCAGTACAAGGTGGGCCTGTCCATCTACCCCTGCCAGAACAATCAAGCACCCAAGCTGGTAATAGAACTCTGGTCCCCTAGACCTTAATCAGGGCTTTATTTCCCTGTGTCTCCAGCAGTTATTCTTCAAGGGCTTTTGAAAAAATACTATAGCTAGATTGTTTGACTCAGATCTAATTCAGAGGTCACTGTATGCATAAAGGAGGGATTACACCTTATAGCCTGGCTCAATTGCCACTACAGCTTGTACCTCAGAGATCTTGTATACAGGAATGACAGCAATCAAGAAGAGGGTTTCCCAAAAACAAGCACTTTGTGGTAGATTTACTGTCTAGCCTGCTTTTAAGAAGCAAATAGGAGGCCCCAAAGAATAAAAACTAGTTTCCTTGAGGGAAAGTCATGGGTGAAATACTTCCTCAAGGAACAATTTATCCTCAGGACATGGTGGAAAGGAAAAGATCAATGGCAAACCAACCTGAAATTACCAGGAGCTTCCCTTTTGTAGAGGCATAAGCCAGTCTGGCATTAAATAGTGAGGTTAAATGCTAAGGACCTGATAAGGCTTTTTCTGGGGTGATATAGAATGACTCTCTGCAGATTCACAACATTTGGAGATCCTCTTCTGGTTGCCAAGGTAGGTTTTGCTAGTATAAGAATTCCATTCCAGAATGGCCAGCACATTTGCTCGGTAGTGATCTGAGTGGGGGATCAGGACATAGCCTCCTAGCAGCCAAGACATATGCATAGGGAGGATGATAAGGGTACTCATATTTTTCCTCTGCAGGACAAAGGAGAACCAGAATTCTGTAAAATGGAAGGGAGCTGTAAGAATCAGATTTGTCCTTTTTTCACTTACTTTTGCTAAGACCCTAGTGAGGAGTGAAACACTAGGGAAGGCATACAGCAAATCTTTCCTCCATCCTAGAGAAAAGGAATTTAGTTCCCAAGCTTGTTCAGAAAGGTATCTTACAGAAAAATTATTTGTCTGTTAATTCAGAGGTGATGCAAAGACAGACACCTCTGGAAACCTCTACATTGTCAGAGAGTAATAAGCTCATGGGTCTAGTCTCTATTTCTTGGAATTGATTGAGTATCTGCTGATGTGGTCTGCTAAAGCATTGTCCTCAGATGGGATGTAGATTACCTGTTGAAAAATAGTTTTCTGAGGAGGTGATTTCCAAATGATCATTGCAAGTCTACAAAGTTGGTAGGAGCATGCTTCTGTCTGTCTGTTGATGTATCACATAATGTCATTGTCAGCTTTGACTATTCTTAGCACTTCTGCTACACATGCACTATAAAAGATCTGAAGGGGAATATTCAGTGCCAACACATCCTTAATGTTTACTTGTTTGGTTTTATCCTTGGGGTCCACCTCTTGAACTTTCAGAGAACCTGTTTCAGAACAGAAGGGCATATGTATATATATTAGTAACAACATTTCCTTGCCACTGGGGATGCACAAGCCAGTGCATTTCTTTGTGCCAGTCCCAAGCCCGGATAAATGGGGAGGGTTGCGTCAGGAAGGGCATCCGGTGTAAAATGTTGCCAAATCATACATGCAGATAACAGTACAGAAAAACATACCAGATTGGTCGAGGCCCGGGTTAACAACAATCGCCACCAGTACTGTTGGCCAACATGGTGCTGGTGGAAATTGGGCTACTGTTGGCCGAAGGAGGAGAAGAGGGGAAAGGCATGCCCAAAGGCAGGTAAAGTCTAGGACTGTGATAATGAGGGTTGGAACTTTGAATGTTGGCAGTATGACTGGTATAGGGAGAGACCTAGCTGATATGATGGACCGAAGGAAGGTTGGTATATTGTGTGTGCAAGAGACCAGATGGAAGGGGAGCAAGGCTAGGTGTATTGGAGGCAGTTTCAAATCATTTTATCATGGTGTGGATGGGAGGAGAAATGGCGTAGGCATTATCCTGAAGGAACAGTATGCTAAGAGTGTTTTGGAGGTGAAAAGAGTGTCGGATAGAATGATGGCTATGAAGCTGGAAATTGATGGTGTAATGATGAATGTTGTTAGTGCATATGCTCCACAAGTTGGGTGTGCGATGGATGAGAAAGAAAAATTTTGGAGTGAGTTGGATGAAGTGGTGAAGACTGTACCCAAGGGTGAGAGACTGGTGATTGGAGCTGATTTCAATGGGCATGTTGGTGAAGGGAACAGAGGTGATGAGGAAGTGATGGGTAGGTATGGTGTTAAGCAAAGGAATGCAGAAGGTCAGATGGTAGTGGATTTTGCAAAAAGGATGGACATGGCCGTGATGAATACATATTTTAAATAGAGGGAGGAGCATAGGGTGACATACAAGAGTGGAGGAAGATGCACACAGGTGGATTATATCTTATGTAGAAGGGCCAGTCTGAAGGAGATTGGAGACTGTAAAGTGGTGGCAGGGGAAACTGTAGTTAGGCAGCATAGGATGGTGGTTTGTAGGATGATATTGGTGATCAAGAAGAGGAGGATAAGTGTGAGGGCAGCACCAAGGATCAAATGGTGGAAATTGAAAAAGGGTAATTGTGAGGTGATGTTCAGGGAAGAGTTAAAACAGGCACTGTGTGGCAGTGAAGAGTTACCGAATAGCTGGGTAACTACAGCAGAGCTAGTAAGAGAGATGGCTAGAAAGGTGCTTGGTGTGACATCTAGAAAGAGGGAGGAGGACAAGGAGACCTGGTGGTAGAATGAAGAAGTACAGGAGAGTATACAGAAAAAGAGGTTGGCAAAGAAGAAGTGGGATTGTCAAAGAGATGAAGAAAGTAGACAAGAGTATAAGGAGATGAGGTGCATGGCAAAGAGAGAGGAGATGAAGGCTAAGGATAAGGCATATGAAGTGTTGTACAAAAGGTTGGACACTAAGGAGGGAGAAAAGGACCTGTACCAATTGGCTAGACAGAGGGACCGAGCTAGTAAAGATGTGCAGCAGGTAAGGGTGATAAAGGATAATGAAGGAAACATACTCACAAGCAAGGAGAGTGTATTGCGCAGATGGAAAGAGTACTTTGAGGGGTTGATGAATGAAGAGAATGAGAGGGAGAGAAGGTTGGATGATGTGCGGATAGTGAATCATGAAGTGCAGTGGATTAGCAAGGAGGAAGTAAGGATAGCTATGAAGAGGATGAAGAACGGAAAGGCTGTTGGTCCAGATGCCATACCTGTGGAAGCATGGAGGTATTTAGGTGAAATGGCAGTGGAGTTTTTAACTAGAGTGTTTAATGAAATCTTGGAAAGTGAGAGGATGCCTGAGGAATGTAGAAAAAGTGTTTTGGTACCAATTTTTAAGAATAAGGGTGATGTGCAGAGCTGTAGTAACTACAGAGGGATTAAACTGATCAGTCACAGCATGAAGTTATGGGAAGGAGTAGTGGAAGCTAGGTTAAGAAGGGAGGTGATGATTAGTGATCAGCAGTATGGTTTCATGCCAGGAAAAAGCACTACAGATGCAGTGTTTGCTCTGAGAGTGTTGATGGAGAAGTACAGAGAAGGTCAGAAGGAGTTGCATTGTGTCTTTGTGGATTTAGAGAAAGCATATGACAGGGTGCCTAGAGAGGAGTTGCAGTATTGTATGAGGAAGTCGGGAGTGTCAGAGAAGTATGTACGAGTGGTACAGGATATGTACAAGGGTAGTGTGACAGCAGTGAGGTCTGCGGTGGGAGTGATGGATGCATTTAAGGTGGAGGTGGGATTACATCAAGGATCAGCTCTGAGCCCTTTCTTATTTGCAATGGTGATGTACAGGTTGACAGACGAGATCAGACAGGAGTCCCCGTGGGCTATGATGTTTGCAGATGACATTGTGATCTGTAGTGAGAGTAGGGAACAGGTGGAGGAGACCCTGGAGAGGTGGAGATATGCTCTAGAGAGAAGAGGAATGAAGGTCAGCAGGACTAAGACAGAATATAATTGTGTGAATGAGAGGGAGGATAGAGGAATGGTGAGGATGCAGGGAGTAGAGGTGGCGAAGGTGGATGAGTTTAAGTACTTGGGATCAACAGTTCAGAGTAATGGTGAATGTGGAAGAGAGGTGAAGAAGAGAGTACAGGCAGGATGGAGTGGGTGGAGAAGAGTGTCAGGAGGGATTTGTGACAGACGAGTACCAGTAAGCGTAAAAGGAAAGGTCTGCAAGAGGGTAGTGAGACCAGCTATGTTATATGGGTTGGAGACAGCGGCATTGACAAAAAGGCAGGAGTCAGAGCTTGACATGGCAGAGTTGAAGATGTTAAGATTTGCACTGAGTGTGATGAGTATGGACAGGATTAGGAATAAGTATATTAGAGGGTCAGCCCAGGTTGGAAGGTTTGGAGACAAAGCCAGAGAGACAAGATTACATTGGTTTGGAAATGTGCTAAGGAGGGATGCAGAGTATATTGGGAAAAAGATGCTAAGGATGAAGCTGCCAGGTAACAGGAAAAAAGAAGGCTTAAGATAAGGTTTATGGATGTGGTGAGAGAGGACATGCAGGTGGTTGGTGTGAACAGAGCAAGATGCAGAGGACAGGAAGAAATGGAAACAGTTGATCTGCTGTGGCAACACCTAACAGGAGCAGTCGAAAGAAGAAGAAGAATTTCCTTGACATTTATATGTTTGGATTTGTCCTTCTGGGTTCACTTTTTTATAAGGCCACTCTTGACAATTATGGGCCCAATTTTGGACTATTTTGATGCCCTCCAATTGACCAACCTGCCACCCAACTCCTATCCAACTGCTGGCCTCTTGGACTTAAGTTTATTTCATATTAGTTGTCTGGAATATATACTATTATTATGCATTGAAGCTGAAACAATATATGTATTGTCTTACATTTTGTTAAAAAGCATGTTAAAACAGAAGTAGACTGCCAACTTATCTTGAAGTTAAGTATTCTGCATATATTAGAGTTTTGGGAAGGCAGTGCAGACAACACAAAGCAGACCATGCTACTCTGAAGTAAGCTATTTTGAAATATGAAATCTGGTAAAATCTTTTTATTCGTCCCAGTCCCCAGCTATCATCCCCCATGCCCAATGTCTTTGGATGCCATGAAGAGTGGGCAGATAAACCAATGGGGATGGGCAGGATGGTTATGGAGAGAGTGGGTGGATAAAAAGATCATGCAAATGTTCTAAACTCCATTATAAATTCTCATCTCTTATTATCCCTTTCTTCCTTGATGGACTTCTGTACCAACACTGTATTGTTGGTAGTTCCTTGCCCATTTAATTCTAAGACTGTTGAACTATTTCAGATTGCTCAACAGCAACAGTAGTAATCATCATCATCATCTCAGAGCTCTCCTTAAATATGACATTGCTCACACAACAGCACACTTGCAGCTTTTTTTGAAATATTATTTATCATTTCCAGCCATACCCAGGTCACAGGAGCAACACTGAAGATTACATGCTGAGATAATTTATAGTAGCCACTAAACAGCATGTTCTGGCAGAGGAGGGGAAATTAGAATCCATGTGAATGCATGGACAACATGCAAAGCCCACACAATTTATTCAGCTTTCTACAGTACATGTCCTTCAAAAATCCTCCAAGTCTAGTCAAATCATTTTCTAAGTTTGTTGTCCTCCCCTCCCCTATTTTGTATATGACTTTGACATAGTGCTGTTACTGCAGCACCTTTATGTTTCATTTTGTTTCTGTTACTGTTTTCCCTCTTTCAACAGAGTGGAGTAGTTTTTCTACCTACCTCTTCTTCCCTCCACTCAACACACACATTTATCGTATTTCACTTCTCTGTGATTGTTTTGTTCCTGTCTGCAGTTACATACTGTTGAACTGGTAACATCCTGTCAGAGTTCTTGGTGATTAGAAGTTATCTCACATCACAGTATCATATCTCTCAACCATCCAGATTTTTCACAGAATGTCCAGATTTTTGCCTCATATTTTTGATCTATTCCTCATAAAATCTGTGGTTTTCTGGCAAGTCACTGAGGATTGATGTCACTAAATAATGGCCAAATAGTGACAGATATTTTAGTTTCAGACTTCATATCCTTCACAAAAATGTATGCTAACACAAATTCTGTAATTCTATCAAATTCTGAGTTTACAAGAGTAATATTTAAAATTCTGTCCCTATTTTTTGGTCCTTGTCCCGCCACTATTTTAGGCTTTGTCCAGATTTATTAAGCTAAGAGGTTGAGAGGTATGGGGTATGCACAGTATCAGTCTTTTTTTCTTGGTTTGTTTGTTTTCATACTGGTTGAGGTCAAGTATTCCACAGTTACTTTAATAATTATGCTCATTATCAACCATTCATATACCACAGGTTAGTAACATAAGCAAATGAATACACAGTAACATTATCAGTCTTCAAATTAAAGCCCGTCTTATTACCTTCTGTGACAGTAACTGAAGAGATAAACACAATCAGATGATTACTATGATTTCAGCTCTGGGATGAGAAGCCTGTGGAGCACTCAGCAACAGCAACTGGCTACTGTGGGAGTATGAGCAACTAACATTATGTCTTATACAGGTGCTATGAAACCACAGTTTTAATAATACTTGACTAGCCAGTAAAGCAAGACAGAAAATGCGGCCACTCCTCTAATAGCTATTGCAGATGTAAGAATACATGAAAGAAAATGTCTGTTTGCTGCAGCATCTCTCAGGCAAGTTTTGTGGGTTTCTTAAGGCATGATCACCATATCACAGCCAAGTGAGGGGTCCCCTATGGGAGCAGGGCCCTATTGGGCCAAATTGGTTTAACTGACCTAAGGCTGGTCCTGCTTCTCTAGAACCTTAAAGGGCCAGTATATGCTCCCCACACATGGTCTAATGTAGCCATCATCAAAACGTAGGTGTCCTGTGGTGGGGCAAATGACATACCTTGATTCTCAAGAGCTAGATTTTCCCACCTGTGTAATTGTCTTCAAATGGCTGAGATAGTGGGGTGATGTTGCTACTACAGATTCCTTAAGTTATGCTACTTGATCTTCTATATACATCATTTTGCCAGGGAACAACAAGAATAACCCTGGCAGCGGTGCTGGATTTTTGCAGTGGTCAGGAAAATGAATTGATAAGGATGGCCTTCTCAGGGGGAAGGAATATCTTGCTCTTTATTGTGTATGTACTACTGCTGGGAATGTCATCCTGTTGGAGACAGACTTGACATCTAGTAATGGAGAGGAATTCCCAGGCTTGTGGAACAATTTGTTGAAATACCCAGGGAGAAGTGGGGAAGTGGAGAGACCAAAAGGCAAGGAGGTGACCAAGACAATTGATGACCCCAGTAGGAATCTCAGAGGCTTCCTGTGGTTCTTGAAGATGGAGATGTAGAAGTAGAAATCTTTCATGACCTGCATAACCATTGCCACTTTTTTGTATCAATGACTAGTAACAGGAGTCAGTGGATAGCTATACTGATAAATTTAGGAAAGCAAAGAAAGAAAGAAATTGGGCAGCATTTGGATTTAGTTAATGAAGAAGCTAACAATTTGGCATTGGCTTTAACATTTTAATAATTATCCCAGGACAGCAAACTTCTGGTGCAAGGACTGAGGCATCAAAAAGTGGAGAGGAACATTATGAACCTGAGCGATGCAGTGAATTTCAATAAAATATTGGAAGGGCTAAGAAAATATTATGAAAATCTTTATAAAGGTGAGGCATGGACAGAATAAAAGGCAGTACCTAGCAGATGAGTTTCTAGAAAGATTAAAAATGCCAGACATAGATGGGCTACGGAGGAAATGCATGGCTATAGAAATAGCAAAAGAAGGGATAAAAGAGTCTGTATATAACTAGGCCAATGGAAAAAGTCCAGGATTAGATGGAATACCAATAGAATGTGGAATTGAAAGAGGACCTACTAATATATTGTTGGCATTGACTCTTCAATGGGGTAATAAGAGGAGTGGAAATACACAATCCTGAAAAAAAAACATTTATAGCAGTAATATTGAAGCAAAACAAAGACCCAACTGACCTAGAATTGTACAGGCCAATACCCATTTTAAAACATGATTACAACATTATTATGATAATAATGGCTATGAGACTAGTAAGAAAACTGCCCATGATAATAGGGTTGGACCAGTGTGATTTTGTGGAGGGATGGCTAACATTTGACAATATAAATAAAACAATAATAGTACAAAATCATGCAGTCCATACTCTGTAGAAGTTTAAAAGCATATTATTTTATTTGTTAAAATGCACCTATTATGATATTTAGGTGCATAATATATACAACTATAAAGACAAAGTTAATGTTTACGAAATCCTCAAAGCAGCCAAAAGGTCCTGGGTTCTACACAATGGCTAAATTTTTAACGTGCCATTTTAAGACCAGCATTCTGTTCAGTTCATACCACAGGTACATTTGGAAACATTTTCATGCTACAAATGCATTACTGGGACACAACAGCAATGATGAAGTATCCTTAGTATTGCCAAAATATGCATGCATATTTCTGCAACGAGAACAGAGATGTCTCTGAACAAATTTTCATAGATGTTATTAACTTAGCAAATTCTTTATTTACAAGAAAAAAATGCTGAAAGGCTTGTTTACAAAAATAAAATCAAAGATATTGCAAGTATCGTTTCAATTTGAACAATTTTTCTGTCTGTTCATATTTTCAGATGACATGGTGCCGTGCTGTATTTAAGTCTCTAGTCATTGTTTTATTTAATCTTCATTAGCATGGTACCTCTATGCCTTCCACAAGGTGTGTGACACTTGCAATATAAAATGTCTTGTGCAGTTAGTTATCTGCCTACATGCTCTTTCATGTGGCAGTTTAAAAAATAAAACTGGTTATCACCTGCAGTTTCATGTACCCATGCTTTGTGTTCTAAGAAGGATCTTAAGAGTACAGTTTGCTTCTGAATGTACAAGATTCATTCAGATATATATACATATGAAGCAATTCCTCCTACATTAAAGATAATAGCAGAGAGATAGCATCCTTCCTTTATAAAATTGCAAAGCATGGATGGTGGATTTGTGCATCAAAATGACATGAGGTAACAGTCATGAAAGAAATGCACAGGAATATCTCAGTATATGTTTTGTTAATTAGCTCCATTTCATTTTACTAAACAGCTGTTAGCTTTTTTGATAGCTAAGAGTTTTAAATTCCAAGACTTATATGTGTAAAAATGGGGACTTAAGATATACTAAGTGTGAAATCCCCTTTTCTCTGAATGCTGCCTTTTCTTCTTGTTATAATGATCTCAGAGTTGGCATATATAAGTAGTGGCAGTGCAGTCCCCCCCCCAGGGCCGGTGTTAGCATTTTGGGGGCCCCCAGCAAATGTCAAGTTGGGGGCCCCCTAGGCACTTCCAGTATAAGCATCATCCTAACAATGCCATCCATCCTAAGCAACCTTTTATTTCATGCTGCAAACTTTTAGGAGCAGTATCCACAGACAGACCTGCAGCTACAAGCTTTTACATTACAACAGGCCTATGTATCACACTATCACTATGTTGAGCTGTCTAACAAAGGGGCAGTTAGAGTTACTGGCACTTAGTTGCAACAGTGATACATTGCAATAAGTCTATGTACAGGTCTGGACTTAAAGTGAAATGATGACTGGACCTACATTTCAACCCCCTCCCCCCAACACACACACACACCCCAGTCCTCTCCCCTGACTCCTTCTCCTTTTGGGCTCCCCATACCATCCACGTTACTTTTTACTTCCTTTTCTCACATTTTGCCTTACTCTCAGCTTTTTCAAGAAGCCATAACTTTCTATATGCTCTGAAGTGCATTTTACACAACCTTTTCATCCAATAATAGACTGAACAGAAATTATGATTAAGGAAAGAAAATCACTGTTGTGGTTCAGCTTTAGTTTTCCTTGCATCCTTCAACACACCTTTCCTGAACAAGACAGCCCAGTAATAACCATTTAGGAAATAACTCAAGTCAGGGCCCAAGAAGCCACAGGTTTACAGATGGTCTGGGATGCATTTTAGAGCATTTTTAACATTTTACTCCAATGGTTGCCTAAATAAAATTATGAAGAAAAAAGAATTTCAGTCTTATTTTTTCTTTCAAGGCATAATTTGTGCCCAAGGCTTAATTTTCAAAGCTGACAAAATTGTAGCTTACAGTAAACTAACAAGCCAGTAGTTGTGAGAATATTTAAGTCTTATCTGGAAATACTGCCTACCTCTCTAACTCTCTAATAAAGACAAGTCACTGCCTATGCATCCCTCTGGTGTTAGACTGGGATAAAAGCAGAGATTTAAATTGCTTTTGTCATATATTTCAAGTAACTGATGAAATACATATACATAGCATGTTCTTCACCCCAGTCAAAGGTAGCCACATGTATATGTGCCTAGTATGTGATTGTGAGAATGATTTCAGTAATATTCAAATTTGTTGCTCCTAGACAATACACCTCTCTTACACAAGCTATAGTAACCTTCTTTGTATACCTCTGAGGTCTGTGAGAAACACTGCCCTCAGCTCAAACACAAGCTATAATGACTTCATGTGCACACCTCTAAGGTTTGACTGTCATGAAAATTAAAGATGTAATATCCACACACTCTCTAGCCCCGCATAACCTGTAGCAGCTTTATGTACACACACACATTTGAGCAGGGCTGGTTTTAGAATGGGTGTGGTTGTAAACAGAGGCTATTATTAGCTTTATCCTAAAAGGGTCATATCTCAGCACCATTCAGGTTAAACAGTGTATTCAGAAAATTGATACATTTGCAACAGCTTTGGTGGGGGCCCCCACAGAGTCAAGGATGATAAAGGGAGTCCCCATTATCCATTTAGACAGTCTGGTGAGTGGGGGCAACCAGGCTCCAAGAATATCTAAGTGTCTGAATGTTCTGTGATATATGTTCTGTCTTACTTTTGAAATATAATTACTTGTTAGGTACATTTTTTACTGATACACAGAAGAATAATGTCTGTGTGCTGGCATTATTGGGTGCATGCACAGATAAAAATCATTGATGTTTTTTACACACACACACACACACACACACACACACACACACACACACACACACACACACACACACAACATGCATGCATAAGCCACAACTGTACTAGTTATGTACTTAATTTCAGCAAACAGCAATGTCTTGTGCAACATTGGTACTGCCACACCAGATTAGTCACTGCTGTTTAGCAGCCATCAAACAGCAGAAGCAGTAATATTTATCCCATTGAGGAGTAATGCATACTTGTCACTGTCCCTACTTTCACAGACCTTCCCTGATTTTGTTCATACTTTTGCTTTATCCTTCGTAAAAAGTCTGATTTGCTGGTAAATCATTCAGGATTACAAACAGTCAGTTAATCCAGACATCTGAGTTTTATACTTATTGTCCAAAAATAGATGTTGATGCAAAATATGTTATTCTAGTAACTTTTTAAGTGAATTAGAGAAATATTTAAACATATTTATGATTCTGAGCATTTATTCTATTATTTTTGGGATTGTACTGAATTCTTAAGCAAAGAAATTGAGTTATAATATCTGGTGTTCTGGTATTAGTTATAAAACTACCTGAAAGAGAAACTATCCCTGATGATCGGAAGCATCAGCTCTTCTTAAAATCCAAAGTTTGCATCGAGGTAAGTCCCTCTAGTGCTTATATTGTTCATGTTCATTATCATCTTCATCCTAACAGGGTCATAGCATAGCCCTGTGCATGTTAAAGAGCATACTTAGGAAATTAATGCATTTTTCATTCCTCATTTTTCCCCAATCAGCAGCAGCTTTGTGGGGCCCCACACAGACAAAATGATTAAGGGGGCCCCCTGCAGCCATGGTTTTGCAGGGACTAAAAGCTGGCTATGTAGTTAGTTTTAGTGGAGAAAATGTCCGAAAGCAGGGTTTAACTAAGCCAGGAGCACTATTTCAGTAGTAAAATATTTAATGGCATTCTGATGCCTGTTACTAGACAAAACACCATTACTACAACCAGAAATATCTTTGAATTTTAAGGGAGATATAAATAAGAGTTATTACCCTCATAGTTTATTAAGTATGCAAGACTGCTGCACTAGCTTTTGCTGGTTTTACAGATGTGACAAAATATCAGGATAAGATAACTTGCTGTGGTTGGGGGCCCCCAGGGAACAGGGGGCCCCCAGCGACCGCAGGGTTCGCTGGTGCCTAAAACCGGCTATGCCCCCCCCCCATAGAGAGGTGCAGAGGGACTTGCTACTACCTCACATAAAATAATATTAAAGAAAAAAGTGATTGTAGAGATTTGCTGTTCCCCTTTACTTTTTATGTTTTTTTTCCCCGTAATTCTGG